>NC_057712.1:8439485-8464508 GCF_004010195.1 Chiloscyllium plagiosum | reverse complement strand
CTGAATCGCTCCGCAAGTAGGGGGCCTGTCTCCCCAATATAGAGGAGGCCACACCGGCTGCAGCGGATGCAGTAGATGATGTGGGTGGAGGTGCAGGTGAATCTGTGGCGGATATGGAAGTTTCCCTTGGGGCCTTGGAGAGAAGTGAGGGGGGAGGTGTGGGCGCAAGTGTTGCACCTCCTGCGGTTGCAAGGGAAGGTGCCGGGAGTGGTGGTTGGGTCGGTGGGGGGTGTGGATCTGGTAGGGGAGTCGCGGAGGGAGTGGTCTCTACGGGAAGCTGATAGGGGAGGGGTGGGAAATATATCCTTGGTGGTGGGGTCCATTTGGAGGTGGCGGAAATGACGGCGGATGATGCGCTGTACATGGAGATTGGTGGGGTGGTAGGTGAGGACCAGTGGGGTTCTGTCCTGGTGGCGGTTGGAGGGGCGGGGCTCAAGGGCGGAGGAGCGGGAAGTGGAAGAGATGCGGGCAGACAATTCAAACATTGAGATCTCAGCTGGGGAGTGATTTCAGCCTCCTTGGCATTGCCTCTGATATTGTGGTCACCTCAGTGGAGTCCACCAACCTGGTGTTAGCTGGGGACTTCGAGACATTGCCTGGAGGACCACATTCTTGGTTTAATCAATCCAATGCAGGGGGTAGCTTTCCATTTCAATGGAATGGCTGGCCTTGATCTTGATTGTTTCTTCTTAATTGCACAAGCTACTGAGGACTCCTCCATGCTAAACTGAATAGGTGCAATTCTTACAGCTAAAGGGATCAGAAGATATGGGGAGATGGCAGGAACAGTTGGATGATTGTCCATGATCGTGTTGAGTAGCAGAGAAATCTCGAAGGGCGGAATGGCCTATTCCTGCTCCTGTTTTCTATGTTTCAATGAATGGCTATCCTGCACCAGCAGCATGTAGCTCATGACTGAGGTGTCTCTCGAACTGCTATCCCCCTGATTGAACCAGCAATATCAGAGCCCGTCCTCCAAGATTATTTAAATGACAACTCAGAAGCTTGCAAATGGGTGGCCAATTCCCAGAGGATCTCAGAGCCTTTCCCACTGTCAGCAAGTGTAGATCAGGACACCATTTGGTCCCAGAATCAAGTCCTGGAAGACCAGTGAAGGATTTAATGCTAATTTATAAACAGAATTAAATATTTGGAACCTAAATACTAGTGGGTAATCACCTGTTTCCAGACTGGTGAGCAAGGTTAGATCTCGAGGAATACAGGGAAGACTTGCTATTTGGGTACAGAATTGTCTCAAAGGTAGAAGACCGAGGGTGGTGGTGGTGGGTTGTTTTCAGACTGGAGGCCTGTGACCAGTGGAGTCTGGTGAGCAAGGTTAGATCTCGAGGAATACAGGGAAGACTTGCTATTTGGGTACAGAATTGTCTCAAAGGTAGAAGACCGAGGGTGGTGGGTTGTTTTCAGACTGGAGGCCTGTGACCAGTGGAGTGCCACAAGGATCAGTGCTGGGTCCACTACTTTTCATCATTTATATAAATGATTTGGATGTGAGCATAAGAGATATAGTTAGTTAGTTTGCTGTTGACACCAAAATTGGAGGTGTAGTGGACAGCGAAGAAGGTTATCTCAGATTACAACAGGATCTGGACCATATGGGCCAATGGGCTGAGGAGTGGCAGATGGAGTTTAATTCAGATAAATGCGAGGTACTGCATTTTGGGAAAGCAAATCTTAGCAGGACTTATACACTTAATGGTAAGGTCCTAGGGAGTGTTGCTGAACAAAGAGACTTTGGGGTGCAGGCTCATAGCTCCTTGAAAGTGAGTTGGGAGGTCATGTTACAGCTGTACAGGACATTGGTTACAAAGAGAACTAAGAGGCAACTTTTTCACTCAGAGGGTGGGACATGTATGGAATGAGCTGCCAGAGGAAGTAATGGAGGCATGTACAATTGCAACATTTAAGAGGCATTTGGATGGGTATATGAATAGAATGGGTTTGGAGGGATATGGGCCAGGTGCTGGCAGGTGGGACTAGATTGGGTTGGGATATTTAGTTGGCATGGACCCGTTGGACTGAAGGGTCTGTTTCCATGCTGTACATCTCTTTGACTCTATGATTCTATGTTACCCAAGAAAAGGTGCAACAGTTGGAAATTGCATTAAAACTGTTGTTTGTTGGTCCCTGTTGGAGTTAAAGCAGCAAACTGACAGTAGGCTAACTGGTGTAATGCAGACTATTTATCTATTATGGAAATTTAAGGCCATATGTTCGAACACTGCAAATCTGAAATAAACACAGATGCAAACCAAGTGGACTTCCAGCCTTTCTAATCTCAGCACAGCATTGAGGATTAACAAAGTTAGTTCCAGAAAGCATATAGAATAGCTAACATTAACATCACAAAACATCTGGCAACAACTAATTTTTGTCATTTCCTGAATGTTATCAATAAATAGCCTGTATGCTATATTAAACCATTCCTTGAATATAAAAGAGGAGCAAATGTACTGAGGGAGAATGCAGAGCTGCTTCACTCAATTCAAACAAATTCCCCTCTAGTCAAATTGATGTATATATTAAGCATTTACATTTCAAGACAAATTGTGCAGCTGATAAGTGCAGTAAATTTCATTAGGAACACTTGATTGACTGCTTTAAACATGACACAATATAGAACAACCTCAATTATCCAAATGAGACAGGCAGGGAATATTTTGTTCGGCTAACGGATTGTTCAAATAATGGATAGCGTTTTATGGGACCTTGAGATCTTGTTTGGATAATCTGAAGTTGAGGTAAGTGATGTTCGGATAATCAAGGTTGTTCTGTATTACAAAATGAAAGGTTTTTTTTACTTAAGGAGAATTACAGAATGATAAAGTATTGAAGGAGGCTGTTGAGCCCATCATTGTTTTGCTATCTAATTAGCCCCATTTCCTGGATTTTCCTCAGACCCCTGCAAATATTTCAAGTATGAATTCAATTCCCTTTTCTAAGATATTGCTAAACCTGCTACACCCAACCTTTTTGGCAGATCGCACCGCCAAAGAGATTTCCAAGAGTGGTACCAGAGACCTTATGTAGATTGAAGAAACAGAAGGTTTTCCAGTTTGTACAGAGATAATTTAAGAAATTCAATTGAGATGTTCAAAATCAACAATGGTTTTAAGAAAGCAATGTCAGGAAACATTTCATTGGCAGAAGAGTAAGTCACTGGAGGACATATAGGAACAAATGAACAGAATAGCCATTCAGCACCACTGGCCCACCCTATAATTCAATGAGATAATGGCTGATCATGGCCTAACTCCATCCATCTCCCTTTGGCCCATATCCCTTATTACCTTTGCTTAATAGAAATGTATCTCACTCAGATTTAAAATTAATAACTGATCCGTTATCCACTGTCATTCGTGGAAAAGAGTTCCATCCTTTTTGGTGGAGAAATGTTTCCTAACATCTCTCCAGAACTGTCTGGTCCTAATTCTCAGACGATGCCCCTTCTTCTAGAATCCCCCACCAGTGGAAATTGTTTATCTTTATCTAGCTTGTCTTTTCTTGTTAATATCTTGAAGACTTTGATCAGATCATCCCTTAACTTTCTAAATTCTGAAGAAAACAAGCCTAATTTGTATAATTTTTGTATCAGAGGCAGAGTGGTGACCTTATCAAAGTTTATAAAATCATGAGGGGCATGGATAGGGTAAATAGGCAAGGTCTTTTTTTTTACCAGGGTAGGGGAGTCCAAAACTAGAGGGCATAGATTGAAGGTGAGAGAGGAAAGATTTAAAAGGGACCTGATGAGTAACTTTTTCACACAGAGGGCGGTGCATGTATGGAATGAGCTGCCAGATGAAGTGGTGGAGTTTGGTACAATTATAACATTTAAAAGGCATCTGATTGGGTATATGAATAGGAAGGGTTTAGAGGGATATGGGCCAAATGCTGACAAATGGGACTCAATTAGGTTAGGATATCTGGTCAGCATGAACGAGATGAATCAAAGTATCTGTTTCCGTGCTGTACATCTCTATGACTCTCTGACCTGAAAGATTAACTCCATCTCACCTTCCACAGATGCTGCCAGACCTGCTGAGTCTTTTCAGCAATTTCTGTTTTAGTTTCTAATTTCTCCGCATAACCCCTAAAGTCCAGGTAACACTCTTGTAAGCCTACATTGTACTTTCTCCAGACCCTTCATATCCTTCTTAAGGGGTTTTGAAGGAGGGTCCTTCCATCGAGGCTGTCAGACCTGATGAGTTTCTGCAACAATTTCTGTTTGTGTTTCAGATTTCCAGCATCTGCAGTTCTTTAATTTATTTGTCCTCCCGAAAGTGTGGTGCTCAGATCTGCTCAACATACTCCAACTGGGATCTAACCAGGCTTTTGAATAACTGCAGCATAACATCTGCATCCTTATACTCCAGCTGTCGAGATATAAAGGCCACTCCAGTCCTTTAGAAATGAAGAGTATAGATTTAAGATGATTTGCAAAGGACCCAGAAGCAACATAGGGCAACGGGCGTGTCATTTCTCTTTAATATAAGAAAATGCACTGTGGCACTGTGCAGGAGTCTCATCAGAAAAATTGGGATTAAGCCAAAGCTGGAATTATTAGGACAAATAATTAGAAAATAGCTTCATGAGGTGGGTTTTCAGAATCATGTTTAAGGAGAAGCAAGACCCGTGGAGGAGTGTTATGGAGGGACTTTCAGAGGTTAGGACATATGACTAAATGTGTGGCTCCCATTGAAAGTGTGAAGATGTGGGGTGTGGACAGAGGTCAATGTTGAAAGAATGAAAATTGTCAGACAATTGCAGGCCTGAAGGATGTTGACTTTATGAGTGGGAGGTTAGATCACAAAGCAATTTGAAACAAAATCTAATGAGAAACTTAAATTAGAGATGTTTTGGGTGCAGATGCCAATATAAACCAGTGAGCACACAAATGGGGGATGAACAGTGCTTCATGAGAGTTAAGGTATAAGCAGCAGAATATTGGATGAGTCTAATTTGCTGGAAAATAAAATGCTGCCCAGACAAACATGGCAATGATTGAATCTAGAGTAAATAAGAGGGGTTCTGTAAAAGATGGACTTCGGTATTAAAATAAAGATAGAAATAGTCAATCTTTGTGAAGGAGAAGGTGCAATTTAACTCAGGATCAAATAAGATGCTGAATTTCAATCAGTCGAGTTCAATCTTAGATAGTAGCCATGGAGGATGATGGGAACAATGGGGCAGTGTGTTGGCTCAGTGGATAGTACTGTTGCCTCATAGCTCCAGGGATGCAGGTTTGATTCCACCCTCAGGAGACTGTCCATGTGGAGTTTGCTCATTCTCCCCATGTCTTTGTGGATTCCCTGTGGAATCCCATAGTCCAAAGATGTGCAGGTTAGATGGATTGACCATGCTAAATTTGGGGTCATGGAGATAGGTTGGGATGCTGTTTGAAGGGTTGTGTTATGGACTAAGCCAGATCACTCAAAACATTCTTAAGCAGGCAATTCAGACCATAACGTTGCAATTTGTTTCAGTAATTGTACAGTGAAAATTACCCAGATTAAGTTAGCTAGGTTGACTACTAGATTTTAAAACAGACAAAAACTTATTCATAAATTTACACAATGAAACACAAAGAACTGAATAAAGAGCCCCTGCAGAACTCAGTTTTTTCCAACTAGACTTAATTATGCTCCTCCGAATATACACAACAGTCCCAATAAGCAAACTCCCTTTAAAAACCAGTATAAATGGAACACATGCTTACAGGTTGAAGTTGAAGGGCAGAAAGAGTGAGAACTTCCACACAGTTGAACTCCTCACCAGTTCAAGACTGAACTAAACCGTTCAGTTAGAAAGCTAACTACTCCCCTTTCATTTCTAAAACATGACCACTTTGGCCTGAAATTTCATCTGTTTGCATATAAACAAAAGGCCTCTCAAAACCATTTTCATCTCTGTACCAAACCAGACTGATCAGAGCCTGGCCTGGTTTATTATCCCTCTGAAAAAAAAACAAAGACAGAGGATCCTTGAGCCAAAAAACAGCTTTTAGTAAAAAAGGGACGAGCTTTGTGACAGTTGGTATGGACCTGATGGGCCAAGTGGCCTTCCTCTCTGTCGTGATTCTGTACAATGGGGTCAAAGCTAATGGCCATAAGATTCCCTATGTTTAACTGAATGAAATTTCAGATCATCTCAGACTTGGTATCAAATTTCAGCCAACAGACAATGAATGCAGAGACATTACATTGCTGAGCGAGGTATTGAGTTTGTGTAATTATTGTTTCTACATATACATTCTACATTCTACTATTGTTTCTATTGCATTATTGGCCTACATGTGACTCCAGACCCACAGTAATGTGGTTGACAATTGTTTCAGTACTGAGGAGGCAGAACCCTGACTGGAAATGAAATGGAGTTGCCAAAAAATGAATATAGATTTGGGAGACAAATGCACATTTGTTGATTTTGAAGGGGAAAGGCAACTCAGAGATTGTTAATCTATTGAATGTTGCCAGTTTTACAGCTGGCACAGGGCGCAGATGGAAAGCTAACTTTGACAGCAGTAAATGATGGCAGTTTATCTACCTTTGATAAGGCTGTGAACCACCTTGACAGGCAAAAAATAAATTATAACAGATGGTAGAAGGAACTGCGTAACTTGATACAATGGTGTCAAGATATCTCAAAATACTTCATAGCAAATTAATTCTTTGGAAGTGTAATCACTGTTATTTTGTAGGGAAATGCAGCAGCTGCTTTGTGCATAGCAAAGTCCTATGAACAACAATGAGATAAATGATCTGATAACCAGAATCACAAAAATAAGCTAAGGGCCAAATGTTGGCTTTGACACAGGAAGAACTCTACTTTAAATATTTTTATGGAATGTTATTTGCCCACCTGGACAAGTTGACAGGGTCTTGGGTTCCAGTGTCTCATTCTAAACAAACAACAAAATATCTTAAAGTACTCTTCTGAAGTAAACCACAGATTCCTAAAAACCTTTTCATACCAGATGGAACTGTTAAGTGGATCTATTCAATGTGCCAGCCTCAAATGAGACAGCACAGTGTCTCAACGGTTAGTACTGCTGCCTCATATTGTAGGGGTCGGGGTTCTATTCCAGCCTTGAATGAGTGGCTGCGTGGAATTTGCATTCTCCTTGTGTCTGCAGGAATTTGCATGGTTTCCTCCCACAATCCAAAGACGTGCAGGTTAGGTTAGATTGACCATGCTAAATTGCCCATAGTGTGCAGGCTAGGAAGGTTAGCTATGGGAAATGCAGGCAAGGTGTGGGATGCTCTTCGAAGAGTTGGTATGCGCCAAATGGCCTGCTTCCACACTGTTGGGATTCTATGAGTAAACTATTTGTATTTTTTATAGCACACAGATTTCAGAAACAGATAAAGCTTTCATCTGTTTTATCTTTCTCATCATCATTGCCTTACCAATGTACATTATGTAGCAGATTGTGAAAGTATTTTAAATACCAATTTTCCCAGTGTTACTGAATTTGGATTCAAAATTACATTGAAAATAATGACATTATAAGTCAATGTTACAGATGTATGTGCCTTAGCAGACGATGTCTGTCACCAATATAATTAAGTTCTGCTAGCAATTTAGTTGTGATGTTGAGGTTAATTTACAAATCAAAAGGTAGCAAAATTCAATGCATTGCATCTTGAAAGCCAAAATCTCATCATATTAATTTCTTCATGAACTAATTTGTTGTGGATTGTCATTACATTTAATTGTATCATTTTAAGCATTAAACTGTTGCACAGCTGAACATGCCATCTGCTACCACAGATGATCACTTTATCATCCTATAGTCCAGTAATGTAAGCTTAGTGTCAACAACATTACTTAGTGCTGAGTCTTCGAGCCGGAATTTGATTTGCCCTTCCACGTGATGGACTAACACATTATTGCTGGAATGTTAAACCGGAGACCTAGGTAATATTATGGGGGCCCAGGTTTGTATCCCACTACGGCAGATGGTGGAACTTCAATTCAGCAACAAAATATCTGCAATTAAAGTGTCTAATGATGACCACGAGTCCATGCCGATTGTTTGAAAAACCCATCAGGTTCATTAGAGTCCTTTCGGGAAGGAAACTGCCATCCTTATCTAGGCTGGCCTACATAAGACTCCAGACCCACAGCAATGGGGTTCACATTCAACTGCCCCCTGGGCAATTAGGGATGGGCAATAACTGCTGGCCTAGCCAGTGAAGCTGTCATCCCATAAATAAATAAATAAAAGGGGGTAGCAGGAGGGCCAGTGCAGATTCTTTAGCTAATGTTAATTCTTACATTTTACCGATCTTCAAAAATACCTTGGAGCAAGGCAATACATGAAAACAGACATGGCGAATTCAGCAGCATTTTATCCTTTAATATTTCGATGCAGAAAATGAATTAAAAGAAATTATCCTTTAATAGACCAAAAGGCCATTTCCCTCTGAAAGCAATGACTTCCTGTTCCACACACAAATAGAGAAATCCCTGTCATATTTCAATTAGCATTTTGTATTTACTTTGATATGCATTCAAGGTTATGGGGAAAAGGCAGCTAACTTGGAGTTGAGGATTATCAGGACAGCCATGATGCCAGTGAACGGCAGAGCAAACTCAATGGGTAAGTTCTCCCCCCACATCCTTTCGCCAGTTTTGTGAGCAGCTTTTGAATCTTAAATCAAGAATGAGGCAAGTCGATAGTGAGACTCACTTTTTAATAAGGAAAACAGAAAATCAGATATCTGATTACTGGTTGAAGCAGACCACAAAGCACAAAGTCAGAGCCAGCATATTCTGGATGGACATGCTGTTAATGAATCTCTCTGCTGTCTTTAGATGCAGAGCCTTGGCTGTGTATTCTCATTGAGTCATGCTTTACCTAATATCCACTCTGCACAATGTTCTTTGATTCAATGTGTGCTTTAGCTAAGTGCACAAATATAAAAAAAATTGTGTGTGAGCTTAGGAAAAATGAATGCCAAACCATTTACAATTTTCTATCAAGACAATAATCCCCACCTGATGTCATTACTGATCCTGTACACATTTCTTGATCCTGTTTAAATGAAACAGAAGTGGAAAATAATGGAAATGTTCAGTGGGTTAAACAGTATGTGTGCTAAGAGCAGACAGCCAAAAGTTCAAATGGAGAATGCTGTATGTCGAGATTCTATGCATTTTGTCCCCATTGAATGATGTTGTTTTGATCTGTCATTTCTATGCAAAAGAATTTTGATTTGTTGCTTTTACACAAAACCACTTAAATTGAAATTATACCTCACCACATGAAATGTGATACCATATTTATCTCAACTCTGTTTATAATTAAATTAATTCTGAAATATTGGTAAGATCAAAACCACAGCCTTCAACCCTTACTACAAGTCTCTTTGTTGTTAAGTAAATCTTTTTCTCTGTCAGCTACTGAGGTTGACCTGACTGTTTGCATCCTTGATAATCAGTTTGACTTAGAGATGAGCCTTTTTTATTCATTCATTCACGGAATGTGAGCATCATTTACTACTCACAAGCTTCTTCAGTGGCTGCAGATTGTCAACCATTTTGATACAATTTAATGGCCTACAAAGTATTTTAGAAATCAAAGTACCAGCCACATTGATAATGTTTCCAGGTACCCATCCCAAAGGGCCATCAGTGAATCAGATAAGGTTTGTAGCAGCCTTGTGTCTTTTTATTGAAAGTAAGGTTTTCTAGATTAATTCTAGATTTAGTTAATTAATTGAATTGAGCCAACATTTCCAAATTCCCTCTGGACTACTAGTTTAACAATGTAACCACAGTGCTATTTATCCCATATGATCTCCATGATCAAGTTCATCAGCTCCCACCTTGCCTGCTCTGTTACTGCCTGAGCTCTGCTACTGCTGCTGCTGAATCATTCATTTCCTTTGTTCCCACAGCCCGTATATCTTCAATAGTCTCCTATTCAGCCTTTCAAGCATGCACTCTCTGTGTGGTAGAGCTCATCAGAAATCCAATCACCATAAAACCATAGGAGCAGCGTGAGGCCATTTGGCCCATCAATTCTTCTCTGCCATTCAATTTTGGCTGGTATCAACTCCATTCTCCTGCTTTCTCCCTGTAACCCTGGACCCCCCTACTAATCAAGAACCTAACTTTGTCTGTCTTAAATATGCTCAATGGCTCAGCCTCCACAGCCTTCTGTATTTATGAGTTCCTCAGAGTCACCATCCTCTGCCCTGAAGAAATATCTCCTCATCTCACTTCTTAGATTAGATTAGATTCCTGCAGTGTGGAAACAGGTCCTTTGGCCCAACAAGTCCACACCGACCCTCCAAAGAGCAACACACCCAGACCCAACTCCTTCTGACTAATGCATGGTGGCTCAGTGGTTAACACTGCTGCCTCACAGCACCAGGGTCCCACGTTCGATTCCAGCCTCAAGCGACTGTGTGGAGTTAGCACGTTCTCCCCATGTCTGTGTGGGTTTCCTCCGGGTGCTCCGGCTTCCTCCCACAGTCCAAAGATGTGCAGGTCAGGTGAATTGGCCATGCTAAATTGCCCATAGGTTAGGTGTGTTAGTCAGAGGGAAATGGGTCTGGGTGGGTTACTCTTCAGAGGGTCGGTGTGGACTTGTTGGGCCGAAGGGCCTGTTTCCACACTGTAGGTGATCTAATCTAATACTATGGACAATTTAGCATGTCCAATTCACCTGACCAGCACATCTTTGGATTGTGGAAGGAAACCAGAGCACCCGGAGGAAACCCACGCAGACACGGGGAGAATGTGCAAACTCCACACAGACAGTCGCCTGAGGCTGGAATCGAACCCCGGTCCCTGGCGCTGTGAGGTAGCAGTGCTAACCACTGAGCCACCGTGCCGCCCCACTGAAAGGTTGTCCTTTCAGTCTGAGGCTGTACCCCTGCATCCTAGTCTCTCCTACTGGTGGAAACATAGTCTCCCCATCCACTCTCTTCAGGTTTCTCAAAGTTCTGTAAGTTTCACTGAGCTCCCCCATTCATCTATCTAAATTCCATTGAGTAGAGACGCAGAGTCCTCAACTGCTCCTCGTATGACAAGTCCTTCATGTCCAGGATCATTCCTGTAAACTTCCTCTGGACCACCTCCAATGCTGACTTATCCTTCCTTAGATATAGAGCCTAAAATTGCTCACAATATTCCACAAGCAGTTTGACTAGAACATTTTACAGTTGCGATAGCTTGGTTCTCGTACAATCCTGCATTATAAAATAAGTATGCAATAGCCACGCAAGTTAAACTAAAGGGGTCAGAATCATGTTATAGCCAATACAAGCAATAAAAGTCCACATTCTGCAAATAATGGTCTAAAATCTTCAATCGTATTAGAGCCAACTCCTGCTGAAGAAGGACCTGTTATCGCAGAGCTATCTGTACAGCCTCGGCAGTACATTTCTGTTCTTGTATTCTGAGCCTCTTGAAATGAATCTTTGGTGTGGAGGAGCTGGTGTTGGATTGGGGTGGACAAAGTTAAAAAAAAATCACACAAAACCAGCACTCTACCGCAAGTTGCTCCAACAAAGACATTCCTCATATTCCTTTCCTTGGGATCTGCTACCAACCAGTTTTTCCCAATCCACCAGCATATTGAAGTTCCTCACGATGACTGTAATTTTGCCTCTCTGACATGCCTTTTCTATCTTCTGATTTATTTTCTGCCCCATATCCTCATTACAGGAGGCCTGTGTACAACTTCCAAAAGGGTATTTTCTCCTTTGTTGTTCCTCAAATCCACCGACCAGTTTTTCTACACAGAAGATAGCTGCATTAAACAGAGTCTAAGATCTAACAACAAACACATCGATTTAGAGTCAAGGTTAGAGTGGTGCTGGAAAAGCACAGCATCCGGGGAGCAGGAAAATCGACATTTCAAGCAAAAGTCCTTCATCAGGAATGATTCCCAAAAGGTTAATTTTCCTGCTATTCCTGATGAAGGGCTTTTGCCCGAAATGTCAATTTTCCTGCTCCTCGGATGCTGCCTGACCTGCTGTGCTTTTCCAGCACCACTCTAATCTTGACTCTAATCTCCAACATCTGCAGTACCCACTTTCACCACATCAATTTAGATCCCATCTACCATCCTCGGAGAAAAATAACAGGAAATGAAATCACCAACACAGGAAATGACATGACCAACGCCGGAAATGACATCACCAACCCGATGAAACCTAAACACATAAATAGAAAGCGGGACATAACACCAGCACTTCACCGGAGGCTCACTGATGATGTAACCTAGTACAGTGACAAAGCTTGCAGCTCAGTGAGCAAACTTATATCCAAAGTCTAAGTGCACACTTTTAATGAGTTATCTGCAGTGCTTATTCATGCTCAATATTTTCACAACCAATTCAAAACGAGCTACCTGTTAATTAAGGTATCCATCATGTGTCCCCTCATTCCAATCTTCTCAGACGTTCTTTCAGACGAGATGAGACGATACCAGATTTTTTTTAAAAGATAACTTCAGATACATGAGATCATTTTAAAAAAAAACAAAGTAACACGTATGTCTTATTTGTCCTACTTACACTAAAGTGTTCAATATTGAGCTTTTCCAATAAGCTCAAATGTAATAACTCAGGAAGCCCGATTGGAAGGGAACATTGTTTATTGTTGAACACCAAAACAGAGCCACATTAGCTCAGTTGTTAGCACCACTGCCTCACAGCGTCATGGACCTGGGTTTGATTCCACTCTCGGGTGACTGTCTGTGTGGTGTGTGCACGTTCTCTCTGTGTCTGCGTGGATTTCCTCCGGGTGCTCCAGTTTCTTCCCACAGTCCAATGATGTGCAGGTTAGGTAGATTAGCCATGCTAAATTGCCCATAGTGTCCAAGCATGTGCAGGCTAGATGGATTAGTCATGGGAAATGTACAGTTTCAAGAATAACATGGATCTGGATGGGATGCTCTTCAGAGGGTTGGTAAGAACTTGATGGGCTGAATAGCCTGTTTCCACATTGTAGGGATTCTGTAGATTTTCTTGGTTTGCATTGGCTAGTCCCAGCCTGGGTTTGATAGTTCTGCAGGACCCATCCCTGGATCTGTTTTCTCTTTATTTAACCCAAGTTCGTAATCAGCAGAGGTGTATCAGAGGTGTTCTGATACATCTCTGCAGCAGATAAGACTTGAACCTGGGTCTTTTGTTTCAGGGATAAGGATTCTATTGCTGTGCCTCAAGAGGGCCCCTGATATAAATGTACCCAGCGAGGGGTTCAAACCTACAGCACTGAGATTAAGAGTCTAATGCAATACTGACTGAACCAGCCAGTTTTTTTTGGAGCTGCTGTTCCTTATTTTATTAACTTATTTTTCTAATCAACCTGTTCAGAGGTGGTACTGCACACGTCTGGAGCAGACTCTACCACCAGAGGGCCCCCAATATAAATGCACCCAGCGAGGGGCTTGACCAGATGACACTAAGATAAAGAATCTAATGCACTACAAATTGAGCCAGTTGGGTACATGGATCTGCTTTATAAAGGGCTAAGGTGATGAGTTCGGGCTGGACAGGCCATTTTCTATTAACAAGGGAACCCAAACTGAACAAGGCCCACAGGGAGATTAATTAGTGATTGCTCATGAACCTTGTAGGTATTATCACACCAACAATTTCTCAAAATTTGCTCCTTTCTGTGTAGAATAATCAGATAACTGACTGCTGCTACCTACCTATTTATATTTAGAAATTTCTCCATCCTCCCTCTGTTTTAAAACTGCAATATAGACCCTCAGTCTCCTTTCAATCGTGCATCTTGTTGAGTGCATATTATCCCATAATGATCAATTATCAATGTAGTATTCAATAAATATTGCTGTTGAATCCCATGTTCAAATTCATTTTCTCCAAGGAAAAGAGTAAATCCCAGCCCTCACCAAGAGCAAACATTTCTGTTGCTAATGTATGTTTTTGTTAATCTTTTGATCATTTTTTGATTGAGATATGGGGCAACATTTACCTCCCTTCTCAAGCGAAAAATTCTAAATCCTCCTGCACTCCAGAACCTGTCACAGAAATTTGCATAAAGAATATCACTAAAATCAATTTTCATGTTCCTGGTATTTTTCAATGATTGAAACTTCAAGACACAATGGTCTATTGTTCTTTTTTCTTTTACTTGTCATTCAAATAATACCTTTCACCTCAGGATTTTTCATAATTGCACAGAAATCTACAACACTTCAAAACTGGCACAATGCCTTGTTTGAGTGTTCAGTTAAGAACACTCCTATTAATTCAGTTAATTCCTGAAGAAGGGCTCATGCCCGAAATGTTGATTTTCCTGCTCCTTGGATGCTGCCTAACCTGCTGCGCTTTTCCAGCAACACATTTTCAGCTCTGATCTCCAGCATCTGCAGTCCTCACTTTCTCCTGAGTGTTCAGTTAATTCAGCTTTCCAAGCTGCTGCACACTTTTTTGAGAGCCTACATTGACAAAAAACAATGGGACTAATACTTTCCAAATAAGATTACTGATGCAAAGTTATGTTTGATACATTCTGCTTTATTTCCAATCAAGTGTGCATAAAATCCGCAGGAGCCTGTCTTCCAATTTTGAATTTAAGTCCATTTATGACATTGTATTCAAATTCGTTGCTCCTACTACATAAAGAAAAACATCCATGTGCATCATAAAGCTGCCTGAAAGCTATGCCAGTAAAACATGGCAGGATCTGCTTTCATCAAAAGGCAGCTCAATTTTAATAAGACAGGCCTTAGTAAGAAGTGCCAAATTTATTTAGGCCATTTACACACTTATTTAACCTTCCAGAGTGTTCCCATCGCATTTAGTGCCTCTTTTGAAACATTTCCTTTTTGAGCTGATCATCCTGCACAAATACAGCTTTAGTATTAACGCAATTGGTCTGTATCGTCAAGAAACTGTTTCAAACAGAGCCAAGAACATTTTCAAAATTGCTTTTCCTACCATTGGTAAATCTGCTCTTATTGCTTAGTCTCAGAGGTTTCCCTCACAATCTTATGCCAAGAGTCTGGCTTCAGTCTTATAAGTCCCAAATGGGGACTCTTTTTCCATCCATATACAATTATGTGATAAGAACAAAAACAAAAATTATTGGAGAATCTCAGGAGTTTGGCATCATCAGTGGAGACAAAGCAGAGTAAACAGTTTGTGTCCAGTGACTCTTCTTCAGATCTCTGCATCTATGTGATAGAGCTGGTAGTTCTCAATCTGACACCTCTGAATGTCCCATGTTCTCTTCAACTTTGTAGCTCTTGCTGTTTGGTAACTTTTATTAACATGTTCATGGACAGAAGACTTCCTAATCATATGGGCTTCTGCTCCTGGTGGTACTCCTGGGTTTGTGTTTTATTTCTGTGACTGGTTAACTGCTGTTTGGACCCAACATTCTTCCTTCATTTCTGCACTGTCTCTCTTTTGCAAACGCTGCTGCGATAATATCCCTTCTATAAATTTTCCTTTTCTTATTAGGTTTTCTATCAAACTGTATGAGTTCTTTTTTGTATTAATCAATAACTTGATCTACTAATTTCTCTTTGCCCTCCTGATTTTTAAAAATATTCTACATTCAGTTATTGTCCTTTGAATGTGTTTGGTTCTCATCACTTATACTAAATAGATCAAACAAGCTTTACCTGAAGATCGATTTTTTTCCCCCTTAAGTTCTTTATCAATCCAATTTCCCTTAGTTAGAGTTTGTTTTCATTTCCTTAGTGAAGTGCATTTCTCTTGAACAACGTTGATCACCCATTTAAGTGTTTGAAGATTTTCACCTAATATATCTTTAGTTGTACTCATTATCTCCATTTTCTATTTTCCAATGTATTACTTTAATCTTTGTCCAACTATTGTTACTTTACATCCAATATTGCCAGTATTCAGATGCTGTAGTTTATTTACTTTGGTTCATTGTCCACTACCAGATCTATCGGTGACTCTTTCTTTGTCAGTCATCTTACGTATGAAATTTTAAAAAACTCTTCCACACATTGAAATGATACAATTCCATTTTCTCCTTTTGCTTATAACAATAATCATAGAATCCCTACAGTGTAGAAACAGGCCATTCAGCCCATCAGGTCACCACCATCCCTCTAAGGAGCATCCCACCCAGACCCACCCCTCTACATTATCCCTATAACCATGCATTTACCATGGCTAGTCCACTTAGACTATACCACCCTGGACACTATGGGACAATTTCACATGTTGTGAGTGTGGTGCTGGAAAAGCAAGCAGGTCGGCAGCATCTGAGGAGCAGGAGAATCGACGTTTTGGGTAAAAGCCCTTTATCAGGAATGAGGTATTTTCCCAAAACATTGATTCCCTTGCTCCTCGGATGCCACTTGACCTGTTGTGCTTTTCCAGCACCACACTCTCGACTCTGATCTCCAGTCCTCGGTTTCTCCTAGACAATTTCCATTGCCAATCCATCTAATCTGCACATCTTTGGACTGTGGGAGGAAACCCATGCAGACACAGGCAGAATGTAGAAACTCCACATAAATAGTCATCCAAGGGTGGAATTGAACCTGGGTCCCTGGTGCTGTGAGGCAGCAGTGCTGACCACTGAGCCATTGTGCTGCCCATTCCAAGCCATTCTGTGCCAGCTACTGAACTCACAGATTTGTCTCAATGTTTTTCCTCCAGTTTCCTTCCTTTATTTGGTGATCTATACCAAACAAGTATTAGTGCAATGGGTTCCTTCTTACGTTTGAACTGAATCAATATAGATTGTGTATCTGAGCTAGTTTTTTCCTTTGAGTACTATTATGTTACCTTTAACTAACACAAATACTTCATGTCCCCTCTTTCTTTTCCCATCTGCATGAATTATATCCTGTATCAGTTAGCTGTTTCTTTGTAGCTCTGTTTCAATCTTCCACAGTACTCTGGATCCCCCCTTGACTAATGTGTATCTTCAATCTGTTTGGAACACTATGCATGTGGTCTTGCCAAGTTTAAATTACATGTATTTATCATTGCTCTGTCTCTCTCTCGCCCAAATCTCTTCAAAAGAAACATTGTAATGATTAAAATCAAATTAAGTATTTTGTACAGACACAATTAAACTTATATTTTCATATTCACAAATAAACTCCCACCATGTCTACCAGGAAATATCATTTATTACAGCAATTCACAATGTAGAAGTTGGTTTTAAAGATTTTGTTATGTACGGTTTATTTAAAAACATCCATTTGTTTCTTTTGTTTGTGTAGAGTCTTCACATCTTCCTGTAACCATTGTAACTAGGTGTATTGTGAACTTTAGAAGGAAAAATAGCTGGATCTAAAACAGCAGGTGTTCAATGTTACAATCATTTCAGTGGACTAACTTGGGGGAAATATTCTTATATTCCTTTCCAATTTTGTCTCAATGCTGCTCCCTACCATCTTTTTAAAGTTGTTTACTGTTATTTCATGAAGATTCTTCACTATAATAAGTCTTTATTTCATGTATTTTTAAGGATTGTTTACATGTTGTAACACGCTTTAACCGCAGTCCCTGACTATCACAAGATTTGGAAAATCAGGCTTGAAAAAAAATGATGAATTGCCTTCAGACAGTAAAGTGGGGTAGGAACATATACAGCACACAGGGGTCAATTCATTAGGGTCACAAGGTATTGAGGAATCTTTAGATCTTCCTGAGAACAGCCACACAAGTAGATAGATAAAGAGGGCGTATAACATGCTTGCTTTTATTTGTCAGGGAATTAAGTACAAGAGTCAGGATGTCATGCTGCAGTTTTATAAGACTTTGGTTAGGCCACACTTGAGAGTATTGCATTCAGATCTTGTCACCACATTACAGGAATGATGTGGCGGCTTTGGACAGGGTGCAAAAGAGGTTTACCAGGATGCTGCCTGGATTAGAGGGTATGAGCTATAAGGAGAGGTCAGAAAAACTAATTTTATTTTCTCTGGGTGACTGTGTATGCTGAGGGGGGAACTGAACAGAAGTTTATAAAGTCATGAATGCAAATTAGGGTTGATAGTCAGTATCATTTTTCCAGAGTTGAGATGCCTTATACGAGGGGGCATGCATTTAGGTGTGAAGGGGAAAGTTCAATGGGGATAAGAGGGGCAAGTTTGTCACACAAAGAGTGGAAGGAGTGTGAAACATGCTGCCAGGATTGGTGGTGGAGGCAAATACAATAGGGGAAACTGAAGGACCTTTAGATAAACGCATGAATATGCCAAGAATGGAGGGATATGGGCCGAGGGCAGGCAGAAGGGATTAGTTTAAGTTGGTGTCATGGGCAGCAAAACATCATGGGCCAAATAGCCCGTTCCTGTGCTGTATATTTCAATGTTCTATCTGTTCCCTGGACAATATATGGACCCACATCTAATACCTTTGCTCTTTCAAGGGTGTCACGTCGATGGGTACTGCAGCCCCCTCTCTCATAGGTCAACACACTTATCATAACTGCCCTAGGTATAGTCACTGTCATTTTATTTCCAGTCTATATGAGGCTAAACCTACCCTCCCCTCACATTCACCTGCAATATAAAGTGACCACACCTGGTGTAATCGGACACTGTCCCCACCTTAAAGACAGAGTGCTCCTGGCTGTGGACAGACACATGATTCCATTTCCATCCACATATTCCCCCTTTTACAGTCACAGTTGTCCCCTCCTTGACAATAGCATCCCCTCAGCTCTCAGCCTCCAACACCTACAGATCGAATGGAATGATTGGAGAGACAATTAGAGGCAATGAGGGATTTACAAGAGCAAGGGGGTTGAATGGCAGTTATAGAAAGGGAGAAAGGTCGCACATTAGAGTCACATAGATGAGTTAACCCCAGGAAAGGTAATAGAGGTAGGCAGGTAGTACAGGAGTCTTCTGTGGCGATCCTCATTTCAAACAAGTGGAAAATGTAGGGGGTGATGGATTCTCAGGGGAATGTAGCACAAACAGCCATGTTTCTGGTATTGAGACTGGCTCTAATGCAATGAGGGGAACATCGGGTTCCAAGAGATCGATTGTGTTTGGGGACTCTCTAGTCCGAGGCACAGACAGACGGTTCTGTGGACAGCAGAGAAAAAGCAGAATGGTGTGTTGCTTCCCTGGTGCCAGGATCAAGGATGTCTCAGAGAGGGTGCAGAATGTTCTCAAGGGGGAGAGGGACCAGCAGGAAGTCATTGTATACATTGGAACTAACAACATTAGAAGGGAAAAGGTTGAGATTCTGAAGGGAGATTACAGAGAGTTAGGCAGGAATTTTAAAAGGAGATCCTTGAGAGTAGTAATATCTGGATTACTCCTGGTGCTATAAGCTAGTGAGGGCAGGAATAGGAGGATAGAGCAGATGAATGCATGGCTGAGGAGCTAGTGTATGGGAGAAGGATTCACATTTTTGGATCATTGGAATCTCTTTTGGGGTAGAAGTGACCTGTACAAGAAGGACAGATTGCACTTAAATTGGAAGGTGATTAATAAGGGATATTTGCTAGAGCTGCTCGGGAGGATTTAAACTAGTAAGGTGGGAGGTAGGCATAGCTGGGGCCCATGCAGGTGCCCATGGCTACTACTGACACCCTCCTTCGACTGACTGAACTGGTCCTCACTCTGAACAACTTCTCTTTCCAATCCTCCCACTTCCTCAAACCAAAGGAGTAGCCATGGGCACCCGCATGAGCCCCAGCTATGCCTGCCTCTTCATTGGATATGTGGAACAGTCCATCTTCCGCAGCTACACTGGCACCATCCCCTACCTTTTCCTCCACTACATTGATGACTGTATCGGCGCTACCTTGTGCTCCCACAAGGAGGTTGAACAGTTCATTCACTTTACCAACACCTTCCACCCCGACCTCAAATTTTCCTGGACCGTCTCAGACTCCTCCTAATACCGAACAACCCAGATGGCCTCCTTCTTCAAAGACCACAATTTCCCCTCAGACGTGGTTGACGATGCTCTCCACCGCATCTCCCCCACTTCCCGCTCCTCCGCCCTTGAACCCCACCCCTCCAATCGCCACCAGGACAGAACCCCACTGTTCCTCACCTACCACCCCACCAACCTCCAGACCTTACCCTGCTTGGCACACCTTCCTCATTCCTGAAGAAGGGCTTATGCCTGAAATGTCGATTCTCCTGCTCCTTGGATGCTGCCTGACCTGCTGCGCTTTTTCAGTAATACACTTTTCAGCGAAGAAGATTACCTCAGATTATAACAGGATCTTGATCAGATAGGCCAATGGGCTGAGAAGTGGAACATGGAATTCAGATAAATGCGAGGTGCTGCATTTTGGGACTCATACACTTAATGGTAAGGTCCTCGGGAGTGTTGCTGAACAAAGAGACCTTGGTGTGCAGGTTCATAGATTAGATTAGATTAGATTACTTACAGTGTGGAAACAGGCCCTTCGGCCCAACAAGTCCACACCGCCCCGCTGAAGCGCAACCCACCCATACCCCTACATTTACCCCTTACCTAACACTACGGGCAATTTAGCATGGCCAATTCACCTGACCTGCACATCTTTGGACTGTGGGAGGAAACCGGAGCACCCGGAGGAAACCCACACAGACACGAGGAGAATGTGCAAACTCCACACAGTCAGTCGCCTGAGGCGGGAATTGAACCCGGGTCTCTGGCGCTGTGAGGCAGCAGTGCTAACCACTGTGCCACTGTGCCGCCCACTAGCTCCTTGAAAGTGGAGTCTCAGGTAGATAGGATCGTAAAGAAGGTGTTTGGTATGCTTTACTTTATTGGTCAAAGTATTGAGTACAGGAGTTGGGAGATCATGTTGCAGCTGTGCAGGACATTGGTTAGGCCACAACATCTTTCCGATAGGAAGGAGACCAGAATTGCACGCAATATTCCAACAGTGGCCTAGCTAATGTCCTTTGGTACTTTATCAAGTACATTCTGGATGTTTAAGTGCAGTAATCTACTGACTCCTCTATATCTGCAGCACATATAACTTCTTCAAAGAACTCCATCAGACTGTTTAAAACCTATTTTCCCTTCTCATATTCGCTGCATATTGACTTTCTCTGATTAGCTTGATTTTATCCAAGTGCCCTGCTGTAGCATCTTTCATGATAGCATCTCACAATAGCCCTATGGCAGATGTTAAGTTAACTGATCCATAACTAATTGCAATCTGCCTGTCCCTCTTTGTAAATGAAGGAATTACATTCGCCATCTTCCAATCTAATGGGAATTTCCATGATCAATGGAGTTTTGTAAAATCAAAAACAATATATCAACTATACAAACTACATTGTTTAATAGTAGTCATGATTCGGAGATGCCGGTGTTGGACTGGGGTGTACAAAGTTAAAAATCTCACAACACCAAGTTATAGTCCAACAGGTTTAATTGGAAGCACACTAGCTTTCGGAGCGACGCTCCTTCATCAATCACCTGATGAAGGAGCGTCGCTCCGAAAGCTAGTGTGCTATAACGTGGTGTTGTGTGATTTTTAACTTTGTACATTGTTTAAGATCTTAGGTGAAGACCATCTGGACTTGAGCACTTGTCTGCCCACAGCTCCAACGCAATTCAAGATGGCGCGGACACCAGGTGACTCCTTGCGAGCTCCCTACACCAGATCTAACTCTAACATTTCTTATAACCGTTCTAAAAGACTGATGAATGGACTATTTGACTTCAAATAATGATAATCTTGTTAGTGTTGATCTTGCCTCACACACATCCTGTGAAAGGTAACCTGTGTGCCTCACTCTGTCCAAGCTTTATTTCACCCTGTGGTCTGTACGTCCTTGCTTATTGTAATATGCCTGTACTGCCCACAAACAAAGCTTTACACTGTACTTAGGTACACATGACAATAAATCAAATCAATGAATCAATCAATTCCCTCAGTGCCACTTCTCTGGTGATTGTCATTTTTGTATGTTCCTCCCCCCCATCCATTTCCTGATTTATAGTTGCTTCTGAAATTATGCTTGAATCCTTTATAGTGAAGGCAAATGTAAAATATCTGTGTAATCCATCTGCCTTCTACTTATTTTTCATTATTAATTCTCCAGACTCACCTGCTCAGGGACCAAGGCTCGTATTATTATTCTTCCTCTCCTTTAAATATTTATAGAGAGTCAAACAGTCTGGTTTAAATTTCTGGTTCATTTCCTCTCACTCATTTTTTTTGCTACTTATTAATTGTTAATTGTTTCATCATTCTTTGCTTTACATGTTCTGTCCAGTCTTCTGGCCTGTCTTTCACAATTGTGTACGTTTTCTTTAATTTTGATGCTATCTTCAACCTCGCTAGTTAACCACAGCTTATGGGCCCATCCCTTGTAATGTTTCTTACTTGTCAGAATCTATCTATTCTGTTCATTCTGAAATATCCCCTTCAGCATCTGCCTCTGTTTCTCTATCGATATATTCTTTAAACGTAATTTGTCACTTCACTTACTTCAGCTCCGCTTTCATTCTCTTATAATTGCTCTTATTTAACTTTTTAAAGATAGTCTCAAATGCACTTATCTCTCCCTCAAACTGAATGTAAAATTCAATAAGTTATGCCTCCTGCTACCCAGGGTCACTATAAGGCAGGAATAAGAGTAGGCCATTAGGTCCCTTAAACCTGTCCTGCCATTCAGTAGGACTATGGCAGATCTGACACTCCTCCTGTCCACTTTTTCTCTGTAATTCTCGATTGTCCTATTGATCAGCAATCTATCTCCGTCTTAAATATACACGAGGACTCTACTCCTATAGATTATGTAGCTCTCTGAGAGAAGAAATTCCTCCTCATCTCAGTCTTAAAATGGTGCTCGTTAATCCTGAGACTCTGCTCTTTGGTCCTCATCTCTCCCATGAGGGGGCACATCCTCTCAGTATTTACCCTGTCAAACCCCTAAAGAATCATTCATGTTTCAATGAGATAATCTCTCATTCTTTTCAACTCCATTAAGTAGAGTCTCAATCTGTTCAATTTTTTCTCGTAAGACAATCTCTCCACACTAGGAATCATCCGAGTGAACCTTCTCTGAACCGCCTCAAATTAAATGATATCTTTCCTTAAAGAAAGACACCAAACTGCTCACATTATTCCAGATGTGATCACACCAGGATACAACTGGTTTATTGTAGCTGACTCAAATGTTACTGTGATAAAAACATAGATGTAAAGCAATTTCTCTCTCCACACTGTTCATGTTCAAAGCTATAGAACTAAACGTTTGATAGCCCCAAAAACACGTTTGACAATCAATATCTCTGATTAATCCATATCCATACAGTGGGAGTGGGTAGCTATGGAGGTCAGCACAACCTTTGTTGTCCGAAAGACCTGGATACAATGCATTGAAAAGTCTAAAGGCCTTAGAAAAGTGGTCAAGATCATAAAGGCACAGTGTCATAGAGTAATACAGCATGGAAATAGACCCTCACTCTAACTCGTTCATGCCAACCAAGTTTCCCAAGCTAAACTAGTCCCAGGTGTCTGTGTTTGAAACATTTCCTCTTCATGTTCCTGTCTAAATGTCTTTTAAATGTTGTAACTGTACCTGCATCTCCCTTCTTCTTTCGCAGTTCATTCCACATAAGAACCACCCTCTGTGCGAACAAGTTGTTCCTCAGGTCCATTTTAAATCTTTCTTCTCTCACCTTAAAAAGGGGTTCCCAAGTCTGAACTCCCCCACCCTAGGGAAAAGACCTTTTGCTATTCTGTGTCCCTCATGACTTTATAAACCTCTATAAGGTCACCCTTCAACCTCCAACACTCCAGGGAAAAAAACATGCAACCTATCCAGCCTCTCCTGAGAACTGAAACCTTCCAGTTCCAGCAACATCCTGGTCAGCAAACTCATTTTCAAATACCATATCCCTAGGGGTAAGAACTATGTCTGAACATCACCTACACTCTAACTCAGGTAAAAACAAGGACTGCAGATGCTGGAGATTAGAGTCAAGATTAGAGTGGTGCTGGAAAAGCGCAGCAGGTCAGGCAGCATCTGAGGAGCAGGAAAATCGATGTATCGGGCAAAAGCCCTGCATCAGGGCTTTCTTTTATTTTTCAGCAGAGAGCGGCGCGAGCTGGGCGGAAGTGAGGTTGGAGTGCAGAGCTGGCCGGGAAGGTAAGTGATATATAAAGAACTTACCTCGACGCCAACGGTCTTTTCTCAGCAGAGAGCGGCGCGAGCTGGGCGGAAGTGAGGTTGGAGCGCAGAGCTGGTCGGGAAGGTAAGTGATTGATATTTGAGTGGGTGTGTTCTATACCCCAGGCCCTACATAGTAGGGCCTCCCTCCCATCCTCCTCCTCTAACCTAACTTTAAAATTCACAGGTAAGCGACTCAGTGTTTTTGCTTTGGAGACGAAGTGTAGAGTAATGGCAGCGCAGGCAGTGGAATGTTCCTCCTGCAGGATGTTTGAGGTAGGGGTGACGTGACCACCGATACTCCTGCCGACTTCATCTGCAGGAAATGCAGTCAGATTCTGCTCCTCACAGAACGAGTTAGGGAACTGGAACTGGAGTTGGATGAACTGAGGATTATTCGAGAGGCTGAGAAGGTGATAGATAGAAGCTACAGGGACATAGTTACGCCAGAGAACAGAGGTAGCTGGGTAACAGTTAGAGGTGGGAAGGGGAGGAAGCAGGCAGTGCAGGGATCCCCTGTAGTCATTCCCCTAAACATTAGGTATACCGTTTTGGATACTGGTGGGGGGGACAGCCTAGCAGGGGTAAGCTGCAGTGACCAGGTCTGTGGCATGAGGTCTGGCTCTGAGACTCAGAAGGGAAAGGGGGAGAGGAGGAGAGCACTAGTTACAGGAGACTCTCTATTTAGAGGGACGGACAGGCGGTTCTGTGGACATGGGCGAGACTCTCGGATGGTTTGTTGCCTCCCGGGTGCCAGGGTCCGAACGTCTCCGAACCGTGTCTTCAGAATCCTTAAGGGGGAGGGTGTGCAGCCAGAAGTCGTGGTGCACACTGGCACCAACGAAACAGGTAGGAAAAGGGGTGGGCAGGTCATTCAGGAGCTCAGGGAGTTAGGCTGGAAGCTAAAAGCTAGGACAGACAGAGTC
>NC_057712.1:8402004-8436214 GCF_004010195.1 Chiloscyllium plagiosum | reverse complement strand
GGGGAGATGTTAGGGGTGGGTTCTTTACCCAGAGAGTGGTGGGGGCATAGAATGCGCTGTCTTTGGGAGTGGCAGAGTCAGAATCATTGGCGAACTTTAAGTGGCAATTGGATAGGTACATGGATGGGTGCTTAAGCTAGGACAAATGTTCGGCACAACATCGTGGGCCGAAGGGCCTGTTCTGTGCTGTATTGTTCTATGTTCTATGTTCTATGTTCTAGGAGTAGAAGGGCTTTTGCCCGAAATGTCGATTTACCTGCTCCTCGGATGCTGCCTGACCTGCTGTGCTTTTCCAGCAACACTCTAATCTAGACTACTTTCTAACTCAATCAGCCCCTCCCCACCTTTGAAACATTAACGTCCCCCAAAACCTCTGGCTCAAGATAATCAAGAATTCATTATTAAATGTTATGGCACTGAGGAATCTCACATGTAGGTGTGATGCTGGTGAACTAATAGAACTGCAAAGTCAGAATGAGAAAAAAGTTCTCAGCTGAGAATGAGAAAAAATGAAAAATGCAGTTTAATACAGATATAGATACATGAGGTAGTATCTTTTGATCATAAGTAGAGGGAGGACACAAATTGTTTAGAAGGTGTGAGTCTTAGGTGTAGGAGCAAATCACTGCAGATGCTGGAAACTACTGAAAACAAAAACTGCTGGATATCACAGCGGGTCAGGTAGCATCAGTGGAGAGAGAGCAAGCTAACGTTTTGAGTCTCGATGATTCTTCATCAGAGCTGACATGAAATGTGGAATGGATGGCATTTATGCTCTAAAGAGGGGTGAGTGCTGAGGGCTACATAATCTATAGGAGTAGAGTCCTCATGTATATTTAAGATAGATTGCTGATTAATAGACAATCAAGAATTACAGAGAAAAAGTGGACAGGAGGAGTGTCAGATCTGCCATGGTCCTACTGAATGGCAGGACAGGTTTAAGGGACCTAATGGCCTACTCTTATTCCTGCCTTATAGTGACCCTAGGTAGCAGGAGGCATAACTTTGCATTCAGTTTGAGGGAGAGATAAGTGCATTTAAGACTATCTTTAAAAAGTTAAATAAGAGCAATTATAAGAGAATGAAAGCGGAGCTGAAATAAGTGAAGTGACAAATTACGTTTAAAGAATATATCAATAGAGAAACAGAGGCAGATGCTAAAGGGGATATTTCAGAATGAACAGAATACATAGATTCTGACAAGTGCTGAGGGAACAAGGGTGTTGATAGTGCAGATTAAGTGATTGGAATATGAGAATCTGCAGTTCCAA
Organism: Chiloscyllium plagiosum; assembly: GCF_004010195.1. Taxonomy (NCBI): domain Eukaryota; kingdom Metazoa; phylum Chordata; class Chondrichthyes; order Orectolobiformes; family Hemiscylliidae; genus Chiloscyllium; species Chiloscyllium plagiosum. The sequence continues at coordinate 8,434,943 of NC_057712.1, read as the reverse complement.
CACCTTTTCTCTCCCAGCACTCCACCCCTCGCTATTGCACATATACTGCCCCCTCCACACTTCACGTCAGCTCTGAAGAAGAGTCATCTAGACTTGAAACATTAGTATGAGTTTTAGGTGAGTGGTTTTGAGGAGAGGAGAACAAATCTGGTTAGAAGTAATGTAAATCAGTCACCAACAATTGTACCGTAGGTTAGAGAAGACAATAAAGAAGCAAACTAAGCACTTGGCCTTATTCCCAGAGGGACAGAATTGAACATAGGAAAGTCATTCTTCTTTGTTATGTTATGAAAGGAGTTCTGAGCCACTGGCATGAACATTTACAAGAATGATATCAGGAATGCAAGTTTAAACAAATCAAGAAAGAATTGAAAGGCTTTGTCTTGATTCTATTGAAAAAAAAGGAAGCTGAGGAGTGACTTATTAGACAGGTACTGATAGTGTGGCTATACAGGGAATATTTCTTCTTGTGGGGAAGACCATAACTAGATTCCAGGATAGTCACCAGAAAATACAATAGAAAATTTAAAAGAAACATCTTTACCTAGAGTGGTAACAAAGTAGAACTTACTGCAACCGTGTATGGTTGAAGTGAATATTATAGATGCATTTAAGTATTCAAAGGAGAATAGTAAATTAAAAGGACAAAAGTGGAAGGATACTCAAGCATCTACTCAAGGATCCTAAGTAACTCCACACACTGCTGGAAAATTCAAATCCCAACCAAAGCTGCTAGAATGGGATAAAAGTTGAAATTGTCCATAAAGGGAAATTAGAAATGCCAAGAAGGAACTATCTCGTATAAAACTGAATGGAAACCCAACTTAGTTCAAGGTGCTAATGTTCAGAATCAAAGCAAATGTATATTAAATTTAGTTTGAAAAACAATTAAAATGGGAGAAAGTGAGGACTGCAGATGCTGGAGATCAGAGCTTAAAAATGTGTTGCTGGAAAAGCGCAGCAGGTCAGGCAGCATCAAAGGAACAGGAGAATCGACGTTTCGGGCATAAGCCCTTCCTGAAGAAGGGCTTATGCCCGAAACGTCGATTCTCCTTCTCCTTTGATGCTGCCTGACCTGCTGCGCTTTTCCAGCAACACATTTTTAAACAATTAAAATGGTCAGTTATAAGAATAAGAGGTGGAAATAGGCATCAATTGAAGGTTGATGAACACAACTGGCAATTACATATAATTGAAGAACTATGAAATGAGCTATTCAAAATGAGTATTTTTTTTATAAGACAAACTAAAATACAATTAACCAAGTCAATGAATTGACAGCTTATTAGAACAACATTGTAACTATAACAAAAACCTCAATGGAAACTTGTCAAATTGAATCAAAATGTTATCCAGAAGATGCTCAGGTTTCTGAAGTACTCACAATCAGCAGAACAGTTAGTGATGATTAATAGTTTATAGTTTAGCTGTAATATGGAACTTAAAGTATATTTTCTCTCAAAGGGGTTAAAATTCAGTTCAAGTTCTTGGTATAGTTTTGCCAATGCTGAGGGAAAATGTTTATCCCATTGACATTGAAAATTTCAAACATTATATGCTCACACGGTCCAATTTATAAGCTGGAAAATGTACCCACTCGAAAACCCAATATGCCAATTGTGAGCCAACATGAGTCAAATTGTGGACTGGTAATGAAAATGTAGTTAGTATCAGAGATAGCAGCAGAAATTAGGCTGGGAATTTGGGAATTTTTCACTGGATTATTCCAATTAGAATTTGCGTACATCACAGCTGGATTTAAAAAAAAAAGTTCTTCAGTTTTCCTCATTACAAGCCAATGTCGGTGCTTAGGAAGTGAAAAAAATCAATTATTTTTTGCGAAATGGGTCCTAATTCACCAGCTTGCATTTGTTAACAGTAATTGATTTGGGTGACATGAAGACTTTTGAAGCCAAGTCAACCACACCTGTCAACTTGATTTTGATTTGTTTATTCCAACTCCTGGTGAGAAATTAACAGTATATTCATAAAGCGGTCATTTGGTCTCTGGGACCTAACTAATAGATTTTTTTTCATAGAATCCCTACAGTGAAGAAATAGGCTATTTAGCCCAAGACGCCCACAATGACCTTCCAAAGTATATCTCACCCATTCTTTCCCTGTTCCCCTGCATTTCCTGTGGCTAACACACTTAACCTACACATCCTTGGTCAGTGCAGGCAATTTAGCAATTTACTTAGCCTCCACATGTTTGGAGTGTGGGAGGAAACTGGTGCACCCAGAAGAAACCCACACAGACACAGGAGAATGTGCAAACTCCCCACCGACAGTCACCCAAGGGTGGAATCAAACCCTGGTTCCTGGTGCTATGAGGCAGCAGTGCTAACCACTGAGCCACTGAACCACCGTGCAGCCTAAAGTAGGAGGTAGCTTAGTGAGTTTGTTATTAAAGACAGCAATTCCCCAAGACACAGTAGGAAAGGAAAAATGGAATGAGAAGTGGGTGGAAAAAGCTTTCTCAGTCTATCTCCCATTTCTACAGTGATCTCTTGACAGTCAATCAATTAGAGACAGGTCATTGGGGATGGCTGGCCATCAACAGCAAGACATTAGCTATCAACACGAGGCCACTCTGTAAATTGACATGGAAGAATTGATGCCCCCATGTTTAAAGAAACATGAAGCTGAAACTTCATCCAAGCTTCCTTCCTCCAAAATCTCAGGCCTAGAAGATTCTAGTTACTGGTGACCTCTCTGAAACCTTTCAGAAAAATCTGCAGGAGATAAAGGATTTGGATTTAGATTTAGGTTTTATTGTCATGTGTACTCAGGTACAGGGTACAAGATTCATAGAGCCACAGAGTCCTACAGCACAGAGACAGGTTCTTTGACCCAAACTGGTCCAGCCGACGAAAATGTCCACTCACGCTAACCCCATTTCCCTGCACTTGGCTCATATCCTTCTAATCCTTTCCTATCCATGTATTTGTCCAAATACTTCCACTGGCAGCTTATTCCATATCCGTACCACCCTCTGTGTAAAAACCTTGCCCCTCAGGTTCCCATTTTATTCTTTCCCCTCTAACCTTAAGTCCTGGATTCCCGAAGCCTGTGAAAAAGACTGAGTGCATTCACCCTATCCATGCCTCTCATTATCTCATAAGTACAAAATATCTAGATGCAAAATCTTAGTTACAGAAGTAGAAGGATAAAGAAATAAGTTAAAAAGTTCAGCATGACAGTCTTCATTATAGTCCTTTCTTTCCAATGGGCCTACAGATGCTCCAAGCTGGGCTTCCCCAAATGGGCTTACTCTGGGCATGCTTTCATCCACACTGGGATAAGACCCGTCTGGGCACACCAGCCATCTTCTCCACCGACCACCAGTGCTGACCTCCATCATCCATGCCAGGCTTCACCACCACTTGCAAGGCTTTGGGCCTTCCTTGTTGTATTATTGTATAGATCCCAGAAAATAAGTGTAATTTTAAGACAGTTAGATGATATCATAATGTGTGAATTTCACAGTGTAAAGATCCCTGCCTCACTTTCAGTACAGACAGTGCAACAGAGTGAGTGGAGTGTGGAGTCAGTCAGGTAGTCATATGATTGATTGTCCCTATGACATGACTTCTGATTTATTTACACAATAGGATAGTGAGTACTGTAAGGGTTTTTTTCACATGGCACTCTGCATTACCTCTCAATTAATTATTGGACAGCTTTTAATTGGTGGTGAGCGGTTGTTGCATTCCGAAGACAAGTAAAATATTTTTATTGATGTTAGATTGCAATCACAGAATTATTGCAATGCAAAAGGAGGCCATTCAACCTATCATGTCTGTGCTAGCTCTCTGAATGAGCCAATCATGTTCTGTCATTCCTCCATTTCCTCCCCAAATGCTGAGCATTCATCACTTCAGGTAATTGTCCAATTTCCTTGTGAATTCAATTATTAAACCTACTTCCAGCATCCATTCAGGCAGTTAATTATAGGTCTTAACTGTTTGTTATGTTAAAAAATGTTTTCTTGTCTCATTTTAGCTTGTTCGATTTTCCCAAGAGGATACACCCTTGTACCATCTACCCAGTCAGTCAGGATCTTACATGTCAACTCTGACTCTTCTGAACTCCAGACCATATCAGCCAAATCTGTCTCATCTTTCCTCATAAGTTTCATTTGAGGACCAGGTGTACAGGTGCGTAGCAATGAGAGATAATATTAAAATTAAAAACCATAAAACTATCTAAAGAATTATTACCGAACATAAAACAAAACTTCCAAATATTTTAAAGTTGAAAAGTGTGGCACTGGAAAAGCTCAACCGGTCAGGCAGCATCCGAGGTGCATGAGAGTTGATGTGGATAGGTGGGAAGGAAGATGGAGAGATAGGAAAGGTCAAGAGGGGAGTGCCACGTTGGAGGGTTGGATCTGGGATGAGGTGGGGGGAAGGGAGATTTGGAAACTAGTGAAGTCAATGTTGATGTATTTTGGATAGGTCAATAAATAAAGGAAATCTGAGGTGACAGTAGAACCATTAAGAATAGATGAGCCGATATGTCAAGTAACAGTAGTGAGGTTACAGAAAGAGTAAGGATTCGTTTCATTTTAATTCTACCCAGTGAGATAAAAAAAAAGGTAGGCATGTTGTTAAATGGTAAGTGTACTGAACGTTTTTAAAAAGAGAATGTATTGCATATACTAAGTAAAAATCAATGAGGAAAAAGCTCTTTGTCCAATTGGATTGCAGTCACACACTTTGAAAGAACCTAGGTAGAGATAGCAGCATGATTACTATTCGTGTTTAATATCATTTTTAGAAAGAAGTTGCAGTACCAGACAACTGACAGAAAGCTAATGAAATTCCAGTATCCAGAACATGTCCCAAGAACTACAAACCAGCCAGGTGAACAGGAATGGCAGAAAAATATAAAGGGATTGCTAATAAAAAAGAGAAGAAACTAACATCTAGAAACTAAAATATAATGAGTTAATGAGTTAAAATGCAATGAGTTAGCATGAATTTCAAAACTGAAAATTGTGTTTGACCAACCTTATTGATCTTCTGTGAAAGGAACCAAGGGAATAGATAATGGTAATACATTTAAAGTACTATACATATAAATTTTCAAAAGACCATTGATAGTGTGCCATAAACTAGAAAAATGAAACCAGAGAAATCAAAGGAAAGTTACAACATGGAAGGAGGCCATTGTGCCTGCTAGCTGCACATTCTAATCCCACTTCCCTGCATTAGGTCCATCACCTTGCAGTTTACAGCCTTTTGGGTACAAATTCCAAGATCATTTTAAATGAGTTGATGCTTTCAATTTCAACCACTAAACTAAACAGTGAATTCCAAACACCCACCACCCTCGTGTCCCCTCTAATCTATTTACCGACCACCTTAAGTCTGTGACCCCAGTAATTGACCTCTATCTGGAGAGGTATCTGGAGAAGCTCTACACACGTGTGCACAACATTGTCCTCAAAGTCTTTCTTTATGCAGTCTCTTTCCGATTAAACCCCCTCCCCACTTAATTAAAAGTTATTATTAAAATCCAATTCTCTGTTGAGAATTTAATTTGATTTTCTGTTTCTATACGTGATCTCTCATTCAAATACAATGAAATGTCTCATAATATTTCCGTTATCATAAAAGGAATACAGTCACATTCATTATTATGTCTGTGTTTTATTGCAAGCATAACTGATAAGAATTAAGTGGAGCTATATTATTTATATCATTCTCACAGGCTATTTGTCACAGAACTTTTGAAAATGCAGAAAGTTATTATTGCTTAGTATTAAAATGTAATAATAATACAGACTTTATTAATTCAAGATTATTAATCACTCATTCTTTAATTACAGAAGCAATTAAGTGTTTCTTCTCCCATTGTTGGCTGTTACTCATAACTTGGATTGTTAGTGTTCTGCAGTTGTTCAGTGGGGCTGCATAAAAATAGAACAGTGTTATTTGCAAAACTGTTGTTCTTAGACTAGTATAATACACATTTGTCAAATCTTTCAAACACCAGATTACCTAAATCTTGAATTAAAATCTAAAACCCCAAATAATTTACAGAAATAAAAATACACTAATCACAACAAGTTGCACAAAAACAGAAATTGCCAGAGAAAAACTCACAAGGTCTAACAGCATCTATCAGGGGAGAAAGCAGATTTAGTGATTCAGGTCCAGGTGCTTCCAAGGCTGCTGAATTTCTCCAGCAATTTCTGCTTTGCTTTCAGATTTCTAGCATTTGCAGTTCTTTGTTTCATTTTACTATAAATTGCACCACTAATTCACAAAGCCATTAATCAAGTCAAAAAGTAGGAATTATTTCTGGAGGGATGGGATTGAGAAAGGGTGAAGTTATGCTGAACGTGTATCAAACTTTAGTTAGACCATATTTAGATTATTGCTTGTAGTTATGGTTGCCATTTCACAAACAGGGCACAGAGGTGTTGGAAAGAATACTAATAGGATTTACAAGGAGGATATCAGCAATGTGCAGGTGTATATACACAAGGAAAGGATGAAGAAACTGTAACTATTTTCTTTTGAAAACAATAACACTGAGGGATAATCGAATAAAGATCTTTAAAATTAATGAATGATTTTATAAAGTGGTAATAAAGAGATTGTTTCTTCTTGTCAGGAACAGCATAATTATCATCACCAAGTAACCCCTTAGAGAATTAAGAATAAACTTGGTTACACAAAGAATGGTGACAATGGTGGCACTCACTAACATGGGGAGTTGTCGAAGTAAACAGTGTCAATGTACTTTGATTTGGCACCATGATATGGACTGCTGTCTTCAGCACGGTATTTGTACCCAATGCTAACGATACTCTTGCCTAGTGTACACCCTTTGCAGTGTAACCTGTATACCTCTAAGTCTTTCTGTTCTGTGCATCCTTGCTTACTATGATCTGCCTGCACTGCTTGTAAACAAAGTTTTTCACTGTACTTCGGTACACGTGACAATACATCAATCAATCAATGATGCAATTATTACATTAGCTCCCATATCATAAGAACTAGATGTAAGTAACAAAGTTCTGAAAGATCTAGCAGACTTTTATTACATCTCCTAGTATCTCATTTATTACTGTCACAGGCACTTCAACGCCAAGGGTAACATTAAGCCGTTTGGTTACAAACAGTAACACACGTTCATCACATGTCATGCTTCAAGTGGTCCCACTGAAGATTGAGTCTGAGATTTTTGTACCCTGACGTCACATGCAATACATGTGAGACATAACACTGTGTAGAAATTAGGCAACTCTTGAAGGAGAATGCAATAGAGGAATAAAATCCTTCAGTATCTAGCTGATGAAAGAACAAGGCCTGATTCTTTCTGCAATGAAAGCCTTTGCTAACTTCAGCACGATAATTTGGAAAACCTAGTCGCATGTTTGTCTCTTTAACTCTATTCTACAGGGCAACAGGCCATGTCACATCACTTGAATGTTCTTGTCCACAACTCTCGGGTTTCTGTCTTTGGGAGATCTCGCTGGGAGACCACTCTGTATCATTAATGACCACTAACTTAGAACAATGGTTCAAAGTTTGGCAGGGTTGGGATTTCAGGTAAAAGAAAACTACAGAATCACAGAGCCACCAATAAGGGAGAGTCCAATAACTACAGCATTCATAGCATAGCTTCACATCCTGTCAAAAAATTGTTGTAAACTGCACTTGAGTAAAGCTGAGCTAATAAGAAACGATTGATAGAGAAAGAGACCAAATTATGATGAAGATATCCTGGTGGAAGTCCTGAGTACAGGGCTGTCATAAAGAAAAATCTATTCACCTTCACATTTTCATCTTGATGTTCAAGAAGTCAGTCAGGGAAAATTGATTGTGATTCTGAACCAGTATAAATAGTTTCGCTGAATGGAAGATCCTTCAGAAGAGGTACATATTGTACTGGCTGTAATTCAAGTTGCAGTTTCTTTTGCACACCTTCCAGTTAAAACTTAAAGCATTCAATAGTCACGGGTGACCCAACTCTTTGTTTCCAAGAGACAGATTCATGGAAATGACCTTTCCATACCAACTAGCAATTAAAAAAAAACGCTATTACACAAATTAGATTGCACTAATTACATTAGTAAGATACTTATATGGCCTTGGCTGCTATTCTCCCCTCTCCCCATGTTTGGATCTGTGTGCTAAAAGGGTTATCCTGTTTCACTTTAGCTAAAATACTGCCATTTCACATCATTTTTACAAGTTAACAGATCATTTCATTTTTATTTTGGATTTCTAACATTGGTTGTTTGACTTGAATCTCAGTTCCAGCAACCGAAAATATCAAATCCATCTCAAGGTCACCAGATGTAATATTCAACCAATGTTTTCTCATTTCTGAATAGATTTCTTCATTACACTACCATCACTTTTGGTTCTTTGTAAATAATAGCTATTTGTCCTTTAATCTACTAAATTATTTCAAACAAGTCTTAACTGTGATGGGTCTCTGTGGCTTTTCCTTACAGCCGCTTGAATTCTGATCAAGCAATTTATTTCCCTTAGGTTCCGTCAATCAGCCGGGCAACAAATTTTTGTTTGCAACATGATGCACCGGAAATTGTTATATCACTAGTGCCAGAGACATCAGTTAATTGTTCAAGGAAATGTACTTGTCCTCCGAAAACACACTACTCTGTCACAAATTTATTCCATTTGATGAGCAAATATTCCTTTGACCTTCAGGAAATAAAGATTAGAATAATACCACTGTCACTTTTGTTTTGAGATGTGCTTGGTCATGCACATAATGGACCCAAAACCGTTACCTACCAAGACTCAGTCAACCAGATCAACCAATCAGACAAGATTTTGACCACTAGGTATAAAAAAACTCATCTTCATTTTTGAAAAGATTATGATCATTAGTAATCAAAAAATATTGGTTCTATCCCTGTTCCACATATTCTATAACCTATTTGTTACTAATTCTAGGTTAGTAATGACAAATAGTATAATTTGACATGGCACAGTGGCTCAGTGGTTAGCATTGCTGTCTCAAGGGAACTGGGCTCGATTCCTCCCTCGGGTTGACTATCTGTGTGGAGTTTGCACATTTTCTCCATGTCTGTGTGGGATTTCTTCCGGGTGTTCCGGTTCCTTCCCATAGTCCAATGATGTGCAAAATAGGCAGATCAGCCATGCTAAATTGCCCATGGTGTCCATGGATGTATAGGCTAGCTGGGTTAGCCATTGGGAAATGTGGGGTTAGGGAGTTGTGGTTGGCTGTGGGTGGGATGCTCTTTGGAGGATTGGTGTGGACTCAATGGGCCAAAAGGTCTGCTTCCACACTGTAGGGCTTCTATGATATGGGTTCTTCCCAGTGGCTTGGCTGGTTAAAGTTGTTATTAACTGAGTTACTGCAGATGCTGGAGATTAGGGTCAAGATTAGGGTGGTGCTGGAAAAGCACAGCAGGTCAGGCAGCATCCAAGGAGCAGGAAAATCGACATTTCAGGCAAAAGCCCTTCAACAGGAATCAGGAATCAACCGAGCTATGTTGATCAGAAAAGTCGAAGGATTATCTTTTTGATGGGTGGCGCTTCACATTAACTCTAGCCAAGCCCGTCCCTGTTTGCTGATATGAGAATCAACAAAACACACTTGATCTCCTACTAAAAGTGCACGTGTGCAGACATCATGCTGTACAGAAGTGAGGATGAACTGCAATCTTTTACTCAGCTGTCAAGGTTCAATGCCTCCACTTAACACATGGAAATGGTTACCGGGCTGTATGATCAGTGGGTGACAAAAGGGTTTACAGCAGAGAACACAGAGAAGTTTTCACAGGAAATGAATATGGATGGGCTGAAGTTGTGGTCACTGTAATTAGATTAGATTACTTACAGCGTGGAAACAGGCCTTTCGGCCCAACAAGTCCACACCGACCCGCCGAAGCGCAACTCACCCAGACCCATTCCCCTACATTTAACCCTTCACCTAACACTATGGGCAGACAGAACTTTGAAAAATGTTGCACCATTCAGAAGGCATGTCCCAAGATTCTCCAACACAGCGCTGGAGGTTTTGATGTAGGAGGTGCATAAGAGAGAATCTCTTTGTTCAGGTGTTCTGTGAACCCTCCAGACAGATATTGTCAAGGCAATGTGAACAGTTCAGCGTTGCAGCAAATGCCAACATTGAGGCCCTGGATGCACTTTCGATGACCATATCCCACCAGCGAAACCACTCACCTCATTCCATTCGCCAAACCATTTACATTCATGCAATCTCTTGAAACCTGAGGTGGACTACACAATCATTTAATACCAGGTTATAGTCCAACAGGTTTAAACCTTCAGAGCGCTGGTCCTTTGTCAGATAGCCAGCTGATGAAGGAGCAGCGCTCTGAAAGCTTGTGATTCCAAATAAATCAGTTGCACTGTAGTCTGGTGCTTTAGGATTTTTATCTTTGTCCAATCCAGTCCAACACCGGCACATCCATAACACCCAATCCTAGTCAAACCCCATCCTCACACGGCCAGCACAGCTTTACATTGACATCCCACAGCTTGTTCAGCTATAACTGGCACTTCAACCTCAGGAGGCTGCATTTCACTCAACCATACACTTGCTACTTTCTTCTGAGATAAGATGGGGCAAAGTGGCTAAGCAAGAGGGGACAAACATGGCTGCACGTGCACATCCCATGGTGCAGAAAAATGATCGAAGAGACCAGCTATGGGACCCTTACTAGAACCTTAGCTGAAGCTGTAGAAACTGATCGTACTTTACTCTCATCTCAGAACTTGGTATGCTTTACAACCTGCGGTTTTATTTCGGTTCACCCCTTTCATCATCCTAACTCTGTTCCAGTTGTATTTTTATGCTTTCAGATAAACAGGAACTGGCTGTGATGTGGGAGGAAGAAATTCTGAGGCAGAAGAAACTGATGCAAATGAAAAAATCTGGCACTCAATTTGACACTCAGCATCAGCTCAGGTAGCGATATGGCATTTACTTGAGGGAGTAGTAATAGAGATGGAATCTACGTATGTGAGTTAATGGCTATAGTTGTAGTCAGGTCATGGGGAAAGGCTAGCATGTGAGATAGGTTCCCAGTGATTACAAACTAATTCTGGCACTGTGGTCTTAGATGGAGTCTTTCATAGGATTGGTAAATGAAGAAGACCAATTGAAATGCACGCAGAAATACTGAGTAAATTTGATAAGGCTGCCAGAGAACTTATTGTATTGTTCAGGAACTTTGAAGAATTTGGCTCCAACATATCTAGCCTGCCCACATTTGCAGCACAGATTGTATAGATTATGAGACATATACCACAGTTGACACTGTTGGAGGGAACATTTGTGTTAGATAATAAAGTGTTATGATCTCGAAAATATCTTGAAATCTGTCCCAAAATGGTAAGCAAATAATTGTTGAATAGTTCACACAGAATATTACTGCACACAAACCGTTCCCAATGACTAATAGTTAGGGCACTATACCATATTATATTCCATTAATTTCTGCTCTAATAAATGTCACAATTAAGTGAGGAGTAATTGAATGTCTCCACACTTTTCCCATGGCTTGTGTGATGGCAACAAATTTGTTTAACATGGTTTTACTTGCTAGTTCATTGCATGGTTAAGGGCTTAAGTCCTGTGATTCAAAAGAGATACAATCCAACAGTTTTCCAAAGTTAACTCTAGTTTACAAATTTTGTTTTTACAAACTCTTTCACTTTCCTGCACATGAAAGGTCACACTCACACAATTACAGGGTGGAGGGAGATAGATTATGTAATTTATTATTAGTAAAATGAATTAATTATGTAATTTATAGTAAAATTAAAGCAGTATGCAACTCTTAAAGATAGATAAATAGATTAGCTCCAGGCTGTACTTGGTTGTTTTAAGAAATGATACAGTTTAAAGACATAGCCAAATGATTTATCTATTATCCAGAGACAGTAGCTGCTGGATTGAATTCTCTTTGAAATCTCACACGTTAGTTTCTCGATAGTTAAAATCAACAGGCAGTGTTTGAAAGTTGTATATTGTCTGTAGAGAGAGTGATTGGAAACCTATTCAAGGTCTCGCTCCTTTATTCTCTCAGTTGTTCATTCTACGTGCTCCCAAAATGATTGACCGTACATAACAAAGGATAACTGGTTCATCATAACTTTATATCTTCAACTGCTCATTGACCCAGTTATGGTCGTGGCTAGTGTGTTTGAGTGCAACTTGATTAAACCCTACTTGGGAATTCCTTTCTTAGCAGAGTTACATTGTCATAATACGTTTGTTTAAAGATTTGTCTCCATTCACAAGTTACAATCAAACAGGTTTATTTGAAATCACAAGCTTTCGAATGCTGCTCCTTCATCAGATTTCAAATAAACCTGTTGCGCTATAACCTGGTGTCGTGTGACTTCTGACTTCCTCTATCCCAGTCCAACATTGGCACCTCCACATCTTGTGTCCTTTCAGGTGAGTATCAAAATGCATGGCTGGATGCTTTGGTGATGGGATAGAAAGTGGCCTACAGTCATACTGTTTCAAGCCAATTGTTCCTGGAACTGGTTTTCAGAAACATTTGTTCCATTGCAATAGGTTTTGAATGTAGAAGATAAAGTAATGCAATGTGCAGCCAAGTATGACTGTGATCCCAAGTCACAGAATGTAACTTTAGTCCTTCTTAAGAAAAATCTAGTGATTTACAATCAGTAAGTTGAAGTAAAATATTCTAAGCATAGTTTCTGAACATAAAGATAAATACAAACAAGCTTTGGAATAAGTTTTTAAAGTCTTGATTGTAGTTTTTTCATCTTCTAAACTGTTTTCATTATTTTTGCTAATTTATATTCCTAATGAAACCTGAACTTCTACAAAGAAGGGGAGGTGCAGTGGTCATGTCAATGGATGAGTAATCCAGAATTCTAGGATAATGAGCATAAGACATTGGTTTGAATCTCACCATGGCAAATGGTGAAACTTGAATTCAATAAAAACCTGAAACAAAAAGCTAGGTTAACAGTGACCATATAACTACTAACAGTTCTTGTAAAAACTCATTTGGTTCACTAATGTCCTTTAGAGAAGGAAGCTGCCATTGTAACCTGGCCTGGCCTACATTCCACTCCAGATCAACAACAATGTGGTTGGCTCTTAACTGCCATTTGGGCAATTAGGGATGGGCATGAATGCTGGCCTAACCAGTGATGCCCTCATCTCATGAATGAACAAAAGAAATCCTCCTTCCTTACGTGGTCTGGTCTAGATCTGACTCCTAACCTACAACAATGTGGTTTACTCTTAACCACCTTCTTAACAATTAGGGATGGAAAATAAATGCTGGCCCAGGCAGCAATACCCAGATCACATGAACAGCTTCTTTTAAAGAAAGCTGTCAAGATCCTTCAGTTGAAATTAACTTACCTAACCATTCCCTGGCCAGTTCTGGTCCATGCCTCCATTAAGGTCAATGGAGAAATCCTCTCAAACATTAACCCTACCTGGGAACCTAGCTCTCATGTAAGTCTGAAACCACATCTAATCTGTGACCACCACCTTCAGACACCGCAGGATGAGAAGCTTCAATAACCATGACATGCGTACTCATACCACGATCCTCATCTTTCCTTGTCTTCTTCATGGTTAAAAGCTTGAAATATTTATGGATGCCTCCTCAAAGCCCTTGAGAGGTAACATCAATGCCATTTAAGAAGGTTCTCCACATTAGTTGGGAGGATGAGTGCACCAACATCAGCTTGTTGAAGAAACCAATAACATTAGCATCGAGACCATGATCATCAAAACCAAATCCGCTGAACCCTGCCACAGGCTGAGGATATCTGCCACCTGACTGACTTAGCAAATCAGCTTCGCTCAGCTCAAAGAAAAGAATTTGAACAAGAGGAAGTGTTTCAAAGATTCCCTGAAGACTTTCCTCAAGAAATGCAACATACATATCAATGTGTGGGAGACCCTTGTTCAGAAGAAACCGACTTGGAAGAAGCTCCCAATGAAAGGACACTATTCACTGGAACACCTGCTGGCAAGATAAAGTACGGAAAAGGAGCTGAAGAGAGGAATACCAATGGTCGTGTTATGAAGTTGAAGGTGTGTACTGTACCTTTAAGAGAGAGAATGACTGCTGTTTTGCACTGAGAACTTACAAGCACCTGTCATATGACTAACTAGCAGTCCCAGAGCGTACTGGAAAATTGAAAATATGTATCATTTGACTGTGAAATAGATACCCAAGTTGGTTGCTGTTTTAACAACAATTTGAATCTAACCAATCATCTTAAATTATATGCCAGGATACTAAAATCCAATCAAATTTGAAGTTATCATTTTGCCAACATCAAACCAATAGATGATCCAATGTTGTAGGGATAAAAAAGACAGGCATTTTAAACGCCAGAGAGAGTATGTGCCATCGAGATAGTAACTGCCATCCAAAAACACTCTCTATCAAAGGTACCTTTTTCATATGAAAGTTCTTTGCAGTCAAAGACAGAAGATGACCCAGGGAGATCTTCAGTCAGATGAAGGAAGACACTTGAGAGGACAGTCGCTGTATGGTTTTGAAATTAAGATGAAGTAATTTTAATATGTGTTTTTTATTGGAACTCTATATTGTTATAGAGTTGGAGGCAGATAATAAGTAATTAGGAGAAAGGGGCTTAGAGTTGTAAATAGTTGTTGTTTAATGTTCACTTTTAGAGTTAAGAAATAAATTGATATTATTTTCTTTAAACAGTGGAATTTGGAAGTTGTCTGTCACTCATATTTTAACAGATTATGAGGCAAGGTGAGCTTTTCTGGTGTTTGCTTTAACTAACAGAGGTGTTCACCACTATGTTGTAACAGCCTCAAGACCAAGGATCAATTCCAATCTACGGAGAAACCTGCCAAAATGTGTGATGGGAGATGTGACCCACAGCAACTATGAACAGTGACATGATATTTCCTAGGTGGATAATCATGATTGTCCTTCACTGGGGTTAAGATTGTTTCAATATGTCGGAGAGCCACAGAGATATTCGGACAAATGATAACAATTGATGGAGAAGGTTGACCTGATTGATACCGGGGTTCAGGGGATTGTTTTGTGAGGAGAGGTTGGAAAGGTTGTTCCCACAACAGATTCAGAGAATGCAATCTGATCATTTTGAGACATTTAAGATCCAAAGGGGACTTGGCAGATTGAATGCTGAAAGGACATTTTCACAAAGGGGAAAAAAAAGTTTACAAATGCTTGGAAATTCACACATTGGTCATACTGAAGTTCCAGCTTGAGGTATACGAGTCAGATCAGTGTCCACCATTCATAGGATTTACAGTTCTTTTCCTTTTGGAGGGATTGGAACTAGGGGATAAGGTTTAAAGATAAAAGGACTCCAGTTTAACAAGGAGATTTACGAGGTTCTATTTCCTCTTTCTCAGAAAGCCATCAATCTTTGGATCACTCTGCACCAGACAGCAGCAGGGCCATTGAATATTTTATCAGAGGCAGATAGAATCTTGACTAATCCAATGGCCTATTCCTAAATCAATATGTTTATATGTATTAGCATCAATACATGGGATAGTCCTGGCTGCTGTCATTCTCGGCTTCGTGTTCTGTGCTATGTTGACTTCAGCCAGCTTGGCTGGCATTTACTGTGTTAAGACACACACTCGACAAATGCTAATTATGTAATCCTCAAATTCTCTGGTTTCCTGCTGTTTTAAACTGACGTTGAGCCCTCAGCTTCAGGCAACAATGACTGCTGTGAATGCTTCCTCAAAAGTATTATCTCTGAAGGTTAATATTGCTTCTAAACAGCTGTTGCATCAATGGAATCTTCCCCAAGAGACAGCCCCATTGCTGGAAAGTTACCACAGCAGATGTCACTGTTGCTGCTACTTATTTAATAGAATGCTGTTGTGCATCCAATACTCTGTGAAATTTCTCAAGCTTACAGTGACAGAACTGCTCAAAGACCTTTATATTTGATTGATATGATCGATCTGTAATGTTGTCAAGGAATTGACTGACTGACTACCTGGTCACCCGTTCTCAACCAGCCTTCATTTTAAATACATTCAACTGAGATTTCCATCTTGTGGATGAAATAATGCTGGGGTTTTATCCTTGGAATATTAACCCAAGATTTTTATCGGAGGCCAAATAATTCAAACAACGAGTTCAAATTGTACCATGGCAGTTAGGCAATGTTAATTCAGCTTTTGAAAGCTGGAAACTAAAACAAAACTAGTATTGATAATAATGATCCCAAATCTCTCAAAATGCAATCAACAATACGCTCCTGACCTGAACGTGGCCAATGTAGTTGGCTCTTAAGATTCCACTGAAATTGCTTTGCAAATCATTGCAATGTATCAAATCATTACCAACAGTTCAAGAGATGGCATTTGATTCTTAAAACAATTATATCTCAAGAAATTATTTACATATTCTGCCTTTTTTAAGTAATATAGATCAACGTTGGAACAATACATTTTGGAGAGACAACATCATCGACAATTGCCAAGCTTGAATAACAAACCAAAAATAACTTCTGCACATGGAATATACATTTCAAGGAGTCTTTTTGGAAAAACAAGACAGAAGAGATGGAATGTTGCCTGCAGAACTAAAATAAAGTGAGAGTATTTTCTGTCTCAATCCATCAAGAAGTATAGCCAGTTATAACATTAACTGAAAAAAAAATCAGGAAACTAAGAATTTAAAAGTGACCTGTGAGACTCTCGACTGTAGAAGTCCCAAAAATCAACTATCCAACCTTGTTAAAACCTTACACATCCAGGACAACAAATGACTCTAAACTGTTTATTCTTCTGGTTTTCTTTGGCACAGGTCTCTCATTATTTGTTAAATTTGTGCATGAGAGATTGTTTGAAGGCTGTAAATTATGTATTTTATTTTTCTCAGGACTAGAATGTAGAAAATCTGCTCTTTCTTTCACTCAAGTAAACATTGTGTTTAGTTTCTTGCAATCAAAGTACAAATAATGTGAATTCATTTTAAGTGGAGAGAGGTATAGCCTCATGCTTAGAAGAAATTTAAACCTTTGTAACAACTGACCAGAAAGTTTGACTAAAGGGAACTCAATTCATCACTCCTCACCTAATCATAGCACTTGTGACTCACTGGCCAGTTATATACTCTTTGATTCATTTTGCATCAAATTCAGTATGTTGCTGCTCAGTGCTTCTGAGGATATTGACTGAGGTTGCAGCAGTTACACATATTCCTCTCTGTCTCATGAGGCAATGGATTCCTTTTTCACCTTGAAACAGATATATAGTATATCAATCAGCATTCAGAATTGACTGTATGTAACTGCAGTGCATGGCTGCTGCATTCAATATACTCTCAATATTTAGGTCAGCCAGAATAAATGTTACCTACCCAAATGTAACATTTCCTTATTATTTCATTTTAGAGTATAACCCATTATTCATAATCCTGCACAAAATTCATTTTTCTTTGATGTGTCTGCATTTTGTGTGAATCACAGTCTGGTTTATGCATATAGCACAGGTTATATCCATTAGTTACATTTATTGTATAACCTTGTATTTTTACAGATAAGACCATAATCAATAGGAATAATAGTAGGCCATTCAGCCCCTCAGATCTGGTCTACCATTCAATAGGGATTGTCGCTGATACGACAATGTTCTTCATATCCACTTTTTTGTGTTTACCCCATAACTCGTGATTCCCCGACCTCAAGCTCTCTGTAGCACAGAGTTCCAAAGACTCACAATCCTCTGAGAAAAAGAAATTCCTCCTCATCTCAGTCTTGATTTGGTTCCATTTTAGTTTTGATACTATGTCCTCTGGTCATAGACTCTCCCATGAGGGGAAACATCCTCTCAGTATTCACCTTGTCAAGCCCCTTAAGACTTCGATATGTTTCAATGAAATACCTCTCACTTTTCTAAACATCAGTGAGTAGCATCTCACCCTGTTTAATCTTTGCTTATAAGACAATTCTTCCAGACATCATCCTAGTGAACCTTCTCTGAACTGTTTCGAGTGAAATTATATCTTTCCTTCAATAAGGTGCTAAAACTGCACATAGTAATCCAGACATGGTCTCACCAACACCTTGCACAGTTGCTATAAATCCTCCCAAATTTATAATCCAGCCCTCCTTGAAATAAGGACTAGTGTTCCATTATACATCATGATTACAATTTATATCTGTGTGCTAGATCGGTTTGGTGGGCGGCACGGTGGCACAGTGGTTAGCACTGCTGCCTCACAGCGCCAGAGACCCGGGTTCATTTCCCACCTCAGGCGACTGACTGTGTGGAGTTTGCACATTCTCCCTGTGTCTGCGTGGGTTTCCTCCGGGTGCTCCGGTTCTCGCCCACAGTCCAAAGATGTGCAGGTCAGGTGAATTGGCCATGCTAAATTGCCTGTCGTGTTAGGTTAGGGGTATGGGTGGGTTGCGCTTCGCCGGGGCAGTGTGGACTTGTTGGGCCGAAGGGCCTGTTTCCACACTGTAAGTAATCTAATCTAAAAAGTAATCTAATCTAAAAAAAGTATTCCCAAGTCTCTGTGTGTTGCAGCATTCTGCAGTTTTTGTCCACTTAAATAACAATACTATTCATTTGTTGTCTTTTCCAAAGTGAGCAACATCATATTCTCTCACATTATAACCCATTTGTCAGGTTTTTGCCCACCAATTTAACATACCAATATTTCTCTGTAAACTGTGTGTATCCCCCTCACAACCTGGCTTTCTACCTATTTTTGAGTCATCTGCAAATTTGGCTACAGTATATTCACTTCCTTTCTTCAAGTTACCAATATATATTGTAAATAGTTGCAGTCCCAGCAATGATTCCTGTGGAACGCCACAGGACAGAGGTCACCAAACTGAAAAAATAGTCCTTTTCTCCACTCGCTATTCCCTGACCCCTCTATCTATGCCAATAGACTACTTCCATCACCATACAATCATCTTATGACCTAACCTTTCTCTGAGGTGCCTTGTTGAACAACTTCTAGATGTCGAAATACAATACATCTATTGGTTCTCCTCTACCCACTCTGGCTGAGACTTCCTCAAAGACTCAAATAAATTAATCAGAAATTACTCCCCTTTCATGAAGCCATTCTGATTCTGCTCAAATCAAAATAGATTATGAATTTCTAAATGTTCTGCTATCGCTTTCTTAATGATTTATTTCAGTACTTACCCAGCAATAGATGATGGCTAATTGGTCTATAGTATTTCCACTTTTTGCCCCCTCTCTTTCTAAATTACAGTGTGAAATAACTGCACAGACTCTGGTACCCCCACACCAAGTCACCCTTTATTTATATTTATTTGCACAGTGCAGTGGCTATGGCCAGCCAGCTCAGAGTCAGTCCCCTGAAGTGAGGAGACTCTGAATCCCTTGTTAAAATCTGTCAGCCAGGGCCCTCTGATTGACCCACGTTAACAACCCCCATCAAGGATCTCAAAGTCAACAAGAACCAACTGGTTCCAATTACTACAGGATGTCACATTGGCAGTTTTCCAACCCTCCAGTACTTCTCCAGAATTCAAGGGTTTTTTTGTTAGAAATTTATAACAAGTGCATCCACTATCTACGACTTTGAGGATCCTCGGATGCAAATCTCCAGGGCCAGGGACTTACCTGCCTTTATTCTCATTAGCTTGTCGAATACTACTTATTCAGTGACAGTGACCGTACTTAATTCGTCCCTGGTAATCTTTAGTATTAATGGGATGTTTGAAGCAAATTCCACCATAAAGACTGATGTAAAATATTGGTTTAACAACTCTGCCATTTCCATGATCCCCATAACTGTCTCCATAGATTAATTTATTAAGGGGCTTCTGTTCACTTTTATCTCTTTCTCTTTCTTTTTGTATACCTATTGAATCTCTTATTGTCAGTCTTCCTATTCCTTGCTAATTTGCCCTGGTAGTTTATTTTTTCTCTATTATATGTTCAGTCTTCTTTTGCTGGATTCTGAATTTATCTCAGTCTTCATGGCTACGACTGTTTTTTACTTCATTATATGCTTTTTCTTTCAACTTGATACTCTCCTTATCTTCCTTTGTTAGGCATGATTGGGAAATTATCCTCCTTACTGGGATGTATTTTACTGAGAGTCATAAATTACCTCCTCAAAGTTCTGGCACTGCTTGCTTACTATCATTCCTGTTAGCCATCTGCTCAGTTCACTTTAGCTAACTCCATCATCATTTCATTATAATTTAATTTATTTAAATTAAAAACAAGCTGTTTCTGACCCAAGCTTCTCACTCTTGGAACTGAATATTGATTTCTATGATGTTATGTTCATGACTTCCTAGGGGATCTTTTACTCTGAGGTCATTAATGAAACCTTCCTCATTACCCATTACCAGATTCAAAATAGCCTGCAGCTCCCTGTGCAGCTAATATATCTGATGTAGCATCGTACTGCTGATTGTCGGTGTGTCCTTCATAAGTGTGGGATTGCGGGGCTCAAAGCCAGGGCACTGCATTGATACCAGAATGAAAGTCAGGTGCATGTATGCATGATGAAAGGGTGTCCGTGCACCCGTTGATCATGCCCCTGCTCTGCATTTTCACCATGGACAACACAGAAGTCATTTGAAACAAGCAACACCCTCCTAATACCCTTTCCAATTTCCATGTCAAGTTTGCCCAAGGTGCATTTAATAAGATGCAATTCATGGTTAGTTAGACTGTTTAAAAAAAGCCATTTAACCAACAATAAAGTGCAATTGGGAACTTGCCATTCAGTGGTGAGAATTTCACCATGCCTGTTGAGCATGTCGAGGTGATCATCTTGCTCTAGAAATGCGAATTATATAATGCACAAACTCAATGGCTTCCTGCTGTTTTAAACTGACTGACATTGAACCCCTAGCTTCAGGCAACAAAGAGTACTATGCATGCTTGTCTTCTGGCTTCCTCAAATGTATTACATGGTCTATCAATACTTTTACAAGTATATACTGAAAATTTAGCATATATGGTTCTTAATAATACTTAACAATCGACATTCATGCAAGTCTCTCTTCCATTTGAAAATATCTACCAAGTTAAAGAGATTTTGGAATAAATTCTAAACTAGATTAAATCAAATAAAAAATTATTGCAGATGTATACCTATTGCCCCTCATTTCCATAAGAGTGTAAAACCAAAACATCTTCAGGAGTATTGGGAATATAATATCTTGATCTCATGCTGTGAAGAAATATTTATAGACTCTGCTGAGGTAAAGAAAGCATTGATGTGTCTTTAGCTTGCCTCGAGACTGCAAAAGAAAGCAAGATCATATGACATTGGAGCACACCCTGTGATAATGTTTACTGCCTTGTTTAAGCATATCACACAGTCAGAGACAACCTTTCCCAGAGGGAAAGAACGGGAAACACACATGGGCAGGAACATACTGATCATGCTGCAGCTCCATTTTGAGGTACTCAAGACAAACTGGACCAATCAGCATCATTCATTCTTTTATGGGGTTTTTTTCTCTTCTGGATTATACACTAAGACAGAGCTTCCTTGCATAAGTCTCTATTTGACTATGATCTGAAAATCTTAAAAGTATAAACTAAATAATACTTGGTTCCATTAGTGTCTGGATTTCCCTGAGGGTGTCTTGGATGCACAAGGTGAATGCATAGACTGAGAAATATGAGGCTTTGACAGAGATGAATGCAAGCTTTATTAACAATGAATATTAAGCTCCATCCTACACTGAACAGCAAAGCTTTAGATGAGATTCTGCCACACAGGAACTCTGAGGTCGGGCCTTCTCTAGTAGGCTTCTTAAGAGGAAACCATTGGGTGAGTTCAAAGGGTTTCTTTTAGCATTTTCAATTAAGTGTTCCATTTTAAAAAAATATATTTATTAACAGGTTCATGAGACATTCTGCTATATTTCCTTTTATTAGTGAATTCACCGTGAAAGAATAAAGCAATAATTCTAAGTCACCTAAGATATTTTGTCTGGAGCTATCACTATCCTAGACTTTGCATTTATAGACAGCCCACAATCCCTTGTGTAATTGTATACCTCACAGAAAGCCGGTTTGACATTTGCTGGATAATCCTGAGTATGCGATGAATTGTGCTGGCAACCAATTTAGGAATGTCAGTTGGCTCTCAGTGTGACACACTATGTGCACTGGACACCATACATATTAATACACAGACCTCTGTCTTTTATAGACAGAAAAGATATAAACACACACTGTGCCTGTTTCAACTCAACAAATTAGGTGACAATCATTCATTAGTTCAGGGCAAGGTCTTGATCAATAAGAATCAACTTGCCTGATTGAAAATTTAAACAAAACTTGGCAATTAACTGTCAGTTATCATAAACTGATGCATTTTTCCATGGCAATCAATCAGAGCCTATTTGTCAACCAATCTCCATGCAGACATCATAAATGTTAGCTTCCCTGACATTGGTATTTTTCTGAATTATTCTGATGAATGCAGGACTGAAAGTATTCATGAAATTAGTCTTTTCAACAATACTCAAGTCTATTTTCGTAAGATAAACATGAGATGATAGGAGCAGGAGTAGGCTAGACAAGCCCATGAGTCTGTTCCACCATTTGTTATGATCATGGCTGATCATTGAGCTCATTACCCTAATCCTGCACACCACCTCCACACGCTCCTCCCCAATCTTATCTCTTGATCCCCTTTAGCACAACAGCTTTATCTGCCCTAAAACCTTTCCTCCTTATCCTTAAACTATGACCCTTGGTTCCAGAAAACCCTACCATCAGGAACATCCTTCCTGCGTTTAACCTGTCTAGTCCTGGTAGAATTTCATAAGTTCCTATGAGACCCCTCCCTCCTTAGTGAGTACAATCTGAAGTGACTCAATCATGCCTCATGCATCAGTCTTGCCATCCCAGGAATGCATTTAGCAAAGCTTTGTTGCACTCTCCTTATAGTACGAACATCCTTCCTCAGAGAAGGAGACTAAAACAGCACACAATGTGCAGTGTGGGCTTTACCAAGACCTTATAAAATTGGAGCAAGGGTTTCGTTGCCTCTCGTTCATAAAACAGTCTGTGATGAGCTTTCTACAACTGAAATGTTATAGATGGCAGACCACACTGAAAACTCAAAAGAAATGCAAGAATGGAAGTTCCTACAGCAAAAGGATTTAATGCTACCTGCTCTTTCCAAGCATCCTCAGGGAAACTTTGACACAGCAAACCTCATTTCCAAATGTGCAAAACCCAGCCCGCAACAATCTCATTAAATGACAGAGTTCCTTAGAGCATAGAATGCTGAAGGTGCCACCTATGTGTGAATCAACACCATGGCCCACATGAATGAAAAAACGGTTTGTTCACAATTAACGTTCAGGTGCAATCTGACCACAGAAGCAATATTGTGCACGTCAATGACCATTATCCGTAAAGCAGCTGTGATGACTTTCTCATCTGGCAGCTCATGCTGTCTGCATCATTTGAAGGAAATTAAATTTCAAGCAGATGTTTCCTAAGAAACCAGGAATAACCTTCACTCTTAAAATTGTTGACTCCACAGAGAAATCCCTTAGCAGCAAGCCAACACTTTGTGGTCTAATGTGCTGCTCCACACCTGCCAAATCCAAAAGTAAGAAAATGTTCCCTGCATCTTTGCAACAATCTAAAGCTTCCTGTTAAAGGACAATTGTTATGCCCAGTGGAGGTCAATAACACCTGCTGAAGTTGCAACAGACCCCAGCTGAAGGTGTGTCTGTGCTCGATGGATACTAAAAGAGATATTCATCGAATCCCTACAGTGCAGAAAGAGGCCATTTGACCCATCGTGTCTCTACCAAGCCTCCAAAGAGGATCCAACCCAGACCTTGCCCCCTAACCTATCCCTGCAACCTCACATTCCCCGTGGCTTGTCCACACAGCTGGCACATCCCTGGACACTACACAACAATTTAGATTGGTCAATCTACCTGAACTGCACATCTTTGAGCTGTGGGAGGAAACTGGGGCACCTGGAGGAAACCCACACAGACACGGGGAGAACTTGCAAACTCCACATGGACAGTTACCCAAGCCTGGAATCAAACCCAGCTCCCTGGTGCTATGAGGCAACAGTGCTAACCACTGAGCTACCTTGCTGCCCAATCAAACCTGTAATCTTCTCAGCTGCAATCAGACACGTTATCAATAATGCCAATGACTCCACTCCAGAATTGAAAATTGAAATATTGAAAGTGCAGAATCAGATATGATCTGAAAACCTTTTTGCTCAGCTAGATTACAGAGGGGATCTGAAGGCCAATTTGGGTCTTTCTATGACATACTGCACCTGATCTAACTGATACTTACAAATATCTTCTTGACTTGGAGTAAGATCTAAGCGATCATGTCGGTGACCCAGTCAGCAACAATCCATTATCTCGATAACAGCCATGCATTTATTGGACAGTGAAGATCTTTATTTTAAACATGTTCATCTTGAAATTGTGTCACCCTATGCCATCACAACTTTCTCCTTCTCAATGAAGAAAGTTACACAGGGCAAGCTGGATTTTAAACCTCCAAAATACCAACAAAGGCCACTTTTTTCTCCAGGTGTGCCCAGAGCCAATCCAAATTAAGGATTCCTACATCAGAACATAAGTGCCATTGCAGATTAAACTGCTTCTTGTCTGCCTCATCTCCACAGGATTCAAAATCTTTGAGTCTTTCTAATTAGCAGTGCTCCCAACTTAATCAAATGAATATTTTTCATCTAATGTTCACACTTTCAGTGCTTGGTGGAAGTCAGAAAGCAGATGGAAAACTACAATGAAAATGTTATTGTTTGATTTGCTCTGTTTCACTGACTTATCCTCATGGCTCTTTTCCATTTTGTGTCACAGCATCCAATCATCCTGCTATTTCTGTATCCAACATGATTCCTTTATTTATGTTCTCTTGGGTCTAACTTACAGTTTTCGCTTCTGACATTTATCACATTCTTCATACTGTGTACCATCTGCTCCTGTTTTTACCTCATTTGATTCTTTAATCTTCCTCCACATGTAATATTGCTGCATTGTGCTGTTTTGCTAACTCTTTGCTCTACTCACCACTCTGAGCTTCAGAGGCAGATAGGTTTAGCCTCACCCAATTAATGTACAAAAATGAAATTAGATTTTTCAAAGCACCCTTGGTTACTTGTCAGCACATGAAATGTGCTTATCCTCAGTGGCAAACTGTTAATGTCCTTGCCATAGACTTTTCCCCTGCTGGTTATAAATCCACAATTTTAATTTTCACATTTTTTTGCTGACAGTGTTCAGGCCTAATCTAGTGGAAGTGTATGGATATGAATTCTACTTGAACCTTGCTCAGTTCCTGACAGCATGATGTTATGGCCATTCTTTCAGGCCAATTTAATCCGAAAAGTAAAATGCATGTGTTAAATCTGGATGATCATTAACACAATGACTTACTGCAACATTTTGCGTGCTCAGCTTACCTTTATAAAATGAATGAGGAATATCAGGCTTTCAGAAAATCTGTGCCTAAATGGAGACGTGCTGCATCTTTCCCAAGAGCATTTTTTGGTCATTTACTTCAGCTTTGGGATTTTTTTTGTGCTGTATTAGTGATGTGTAAAGGCGAGAGGCTGGATGTGTGCTTGTTTACTCATTTTGCTGGGGTTTAATCAACAAAGTTATCTGACTGCTTAAGTTATAACTCCCAACATAGGAATTGTTTTGAGAGTCTTACCCTTTTTATCTTTGATGGGGAAAGAGGAAAGGAATGAGCTAGATTCAAGTGTATCACAGATGGAGTATGCACATCCAGCCTTAATCATGTTACCATTAGGGGGCGACACGGTGGTTCAGTGGTTAGCACTGCTGCCTCATAGTCCAAGGGACCCGGGTTTGATTCCACCCTGGTGCAACTCTCTACGTGGAGTTTGCACATTCTCCCTGGGTCTGCATGAGTTCCCTCCGGATGCTCCCGTCTCCTCCCCCAATTCGAAGATATGTGGTTATCTAGGTTGGCCATGGTAAAAGCAAGGTTATGGGAGGGGGGGAGTCTGGAAAGGATGCTCTTTGGAGAGTCGCTCTCGTCTCAATAGGCCAAATGGCCTGTTTCCCACACTGTAAGGATTCTTTGTTTATAGACCAGGCTCACCAGGAATATCCATGCAAATTGTCTCCACAGCTCCATGGTAATGGTAAAGCTGTTCTCTCTGCCTGAATCCAGCAGATAGTCAAGCTCCTCTGCAAGGCACAATGCTACCTGTCAGTTAGTGCTCCTCTGCACCTTTAGGTCCTCTCCATGCTATTTGCAAACTATCATGGGCAGTCATTAGCAAAATCAATCAAACATTACACTAGTTCGACTACTTTTGGAATACTGCTTTCACTCCTGCTCTCCCTCCTATAGAAAAGATCTTGCTAAACTCGAAAGGGTTCAGAAAAGATTTACAAAGATGTTGCCAAGGTTAGAGGTTTTGAGCTATAGGGAGAGGCTGCATAGGCTGGGGCTGTTTTCCCTGGAGCATCGGAGGCTGAGGGGTGACCCAATAGGGGTTTATCAGGTCAAGAGGGGCATGGAGAGGGTGAATAATCAAGGTCTTTTCCCTGGGGTAGAGCAGTCCAGAAACTAGAAGACATAGGTTTAGGGTGAAAGGGGAAAGATGTATAAAAGGACCTAAGGGGCAACTTTTTCATGCAGAGGGTGGTGCATATATGGAATGAGCTATCAGGGGAAGTGGTGGAGGCTGGTACAATTACAATATTTGAATGGGTTCATGAATAGGAAGAGTTTACAGGGATATGGGCCAAGTGCTGGCAAATGTGACTCAATTAATTTCGGATAATTAGTTGGCCTGGCCGAGTTGGACTGAAGGGTCTGTTTCTGTACAGTACAACTCCATGACTCTATCCAGGAGGTCATTGATATTCTGTTTGTCAATGCAAACAATTTAATGTTTATGCTACGGATTTAAAGGGTGTTGCAAAGAACAGGGATTTTTGTTCTCCCTTCTGAGGTGTGCTGGAGGGGAATGTTGGCGAGGTGGGGGGGGGGGTGGGTGGTGTGGGTGGACTCTGAGCCTGTCCAAACAAGAGTGTTTACCTCATGACCTTCCCACAGCAACCCCCGTGGACCCAGCCTCCTTGTGAAATACATGGTGTAAGGACTTGAGAAGGTCTCCTTTTCTAGAGGCCAACTGAGATACTTTTAAGCAGCCACTTACAAAAGCTTGGGAGGTTTTAAAGGGGCCAAGGCAGAGCATTCTAACTCATCCTGGACCCATCAAAATGAAAGGTAAAAGTGTCTTCGAAGATTTTCTGAATAACTCATAACAGGGATTTTGATTAAGCTGCTCATTGCCAGGTACCTATTGTTATGGTGCTCTGAAAATTGGCACTTCACAGTGATTTAATGCTGGAAAGGTTACTCAGTAATAGCATGAGAAAGGAAGATTGGTACAGAAGGAGTACAGATGAGTAAAATCAAACCTAATGCAAAGCATTTATTTGGTTATTTGAGTTTGGATTCCCTTTTATTAATTACGTATGTTTAAATAACCACAACTCCACTTCTGATTTAATAAATGTTGACATTATCTTTGTGAATTCTGAACAGCACTCTATGTAGCTAATGGACAAAGTCTTTCGTTGTCTCTTAATGACTTCTTAATAGTTAAGGATATCTAAACGTAAACTAAGACAGAAAAAGTCTGATAGAATAACAACAATGAAAAAGAAAGTTTATAACTAATATGTGACCTGGGTGCTAGCACTGGTAACAAAATGTGACAGAAGCATTGCATTTGACAAAACCCAAATGACACAGAAATGTTAAAGGCTTCAGCCTGTCATGAGACATTGGCCATGTGAATATGACTGTCGAATAATTACTTTAACTTCACTGAAAGAAGGCTACTGAGAATAATGGGAAACCACCAACTTCTCCACACTTCAATAACAAGTATTATGAGGTTAGGACCTTTCTGAAATTGAGCTCTAACAATATTATTGCAAACATTGTGTTGAGCCAAATATGTTTTCCCATTTCAACAATACTTATGTAAGAAAAGAAGTGAATTGAGAAAAGTTAATATGGCACGTCAAGAACAATTGCTTCACCAGTGTTCAAAATTGTGACTGATTTTCAAAGGGCTGGAGGCATATTTGTTTAACTTCTTCAGGTCACAAAATACTTTGAAACGAACGTTCATGCAAAATAAAATCTGATAACCTTGAATTGCTTGTGACAAGTGCCACCCCTTTCAAGTAGATTCAGTTTTAAAGAAATTTTGCATAACAAATAGATCTGAATATTGAGACAACGTAAGAGGATCATAGTGTGAAAATATATATGCTTTGTGACTTTTGCCAGGTATAAAATCACATGCCAATTCAATAGTGGGACACCCTTGCCTAATCAGCTGTTATTCTCCTTGTCAAATTTGCAAGGGCCTTTTATTAGCTATCCCATGCACACACGATCAAAACTGGCTCTTTAAGTCTATAAATTTAAGGCCTACCATCCTCTGTAGAGCCCCATCAGGAAATCCGTATAGAATTCAGTCGAACAAGTATCTGCTGCAATCCACTTAGAATTTCTAAAAGGTTCCTGTTGCTGTCAGTGAATTATTTTTGAAGTATTCCTTTAGAATGATAGAGACAAGTGTTCTCCTGACTCTATAGGAAACTTGTAACTTAACAGACTACACTCCTCACACCCCTCTTTCCCAATATAACTCTGCCCCCACTTGGAACTTGGCTAAAGCTTATCATGGATGTGTGACAAGAGCTAGTAAAGTTTGAAAATTCTGTTCCTTGGAAACAAACATTGAAGTTGCTGGAAAAGCTCAGCAGGTCTGGTATCATCTGTGAAGAAAAGCTTTTCGGGCCCAGTAACCCTTCCTATATCTGTTCCTTTGTTCTTTTAGTTTAGCTGTATGCTGACCATACAATATCAAGAATCAGACATAATCTTCAACGCGTTAGGTTAGAAAAATATCTTTAAAGTGTTCAGTATGCTAGTCTCTCACCAAATCAAATGCTTTAACCAGTAACTGTCAGCTACCAGTTTATTTTCTTTTAGCACATTTCCCTCTAAAAAATGTGCTCCCTCTACATATTTAAACTGCTCCTGAAAACATTATATTGAGTTGGTCGAGAAAAAATGCCCATTGAAGCCCATTAACAGCACTTCACCCCAAAACTACAGCAACAGAGTAAAAACCTAGTGTTTGTTTTGTGCTGTTACTGGAATTTCGCTTTAAAAAATGCTCAATTATCTTCAAGTCACATATTTCAGAAACATTACAAAAAAAACTCTCATAAGGAATGGAATACCTTGTCATTTTATTTTAACAAATGAAAAACCTGCAAATGCAATAGTAACAGAGATTTTTTTCCACTTGACATTTCCAGATTCTACAGACTTTAAAGATCAGATAAACAGTGTGCTATCATTCATAGGAGACAGCAATGATGCTTCAAGTCATATAGCAGGCACCTTTGGGGACTTTGCTTGGTTCAATAATCATCACCACTGGGCTGTGCAGACATGATTATAAATAGCTGACTGTCTCCTGTCTGTCAAGCTTAGACGTTCTTCCATTGTGTAAAGAAAGAACCAAAGAGCTACGTTTTTAACTGCCTTACATTGCTAATACAGCTGTTTGCAGAGCTGGTAGAAAAAGGATCTTCCTTCATTTCAATGCATTAAGCTTTCTGCGCAAGGGTATTCAAGAATTTTTGTTTGTTATTCAAGAGGTCTTGCTCTTTAAGGCCTTGACAGCATTGGAAGTAGAAAGAATGGGAGAGACGTAAAATGGGCTGTTGACCTGCTCTGCATTATTAAGATCTAATCTAATAATTTACTTTATGAATAGTCATCACTTAAATTAAAATGAGATTTCAATAAAATGACCACACATACATCAAATGCATTTTTATACTTTTACTCTTTATTATTCACTTTGCACAGCATTAGTAAGGATCCTGGACATAGAATTCACATTACAGGATATTTTCCATTGGACCATAAAGGGATAAAGTGTAGGGGCAGAAAAAGACCATTCAGCTCAATTGCGTCTGTTCTGCTATACAATTAGATCAAGGCTCATGTGATAATTTTTGACTCCACTTCTCTACTTTTTTTCCAGATGACCCTTTATTCCCTTACTAATTAAAAATATGTCAATATATATTATGTCATATACCTAATGTCTAGCCTCTACATGGACAGGAAGGGTTTAGAGGGATATGGGCCAAATGTTGGCAAATGGGACGAGATTAATTTAAGATATCTGGTTGGCATGAACGAGTTGGACCAAAGGATCTGATTATATGCTGTACAGTTCTGCAACTGTATGAGATTCTTAAAGCTCTGAGGGAAAAACTATCCCTGTGTGACCCCTTGGTCTGAGATGATGCCCTCTGGTCTGAGATGCTCCCACAAGTGGAAACAATCTCTCTACATCTATTCTATCAAGGCCCCTCAGAATTATATATTTCAATAACCTCTTGTCACATTCTTCTAAAGTCCAATTAGTACAAGCTCACCCTACCTAATCTCTCCTCATAAAAAATTCTCTCAGACCCAGTATCACACTCGAGTCCCTGGTCTGCCGCTAATATCCGTATATCTTTCCTGAGATAAGGTGACCAAATCTGTTCGCAGTATCTCAGGTGCCGGCTGACTAGAACCTTGTTTAGTTTTAGCAAAGCATCACTATTTTCTTAACCATGCCATTTTAACGA
Organism: Chiloscyllium plagiosum; assembly: GCF_004010195.1. Lineage (NCBI taxonomy): Eukaryota > Metazoa > Chordata > Chondrichthyes > Orectolobiformes > Hemiscylliidae > Chiloscyllium > Chiloscyllium plagiosum. The sequence goes on along the minus strand of NC_057712.1, from coordinate 8,404,215 downwards.
AAGGCCAACACTCCATTTGCCTTCTCTGCTACCTGCTGAACTCAGATGATAGCTTTTTGTGATTCATCCACTAGGGTGCCCAAGTGTCTGTGCTGCAGTTTTCTGGAGTCTGCCACATTTAAATATAACTCAGCTCTTCTATTCATGCAACTTTTTAAAAAGATTCACTCGTGGGATATGTACCTCAATGGCTCATTTATTGGCATATTCCTCATTGCCCTTGAGAAAGTGATGGTGAGCTGCCTTCTTGAACTGCTGCAATCCACTTGGTACAGGTACATCCACAATGCTGTTAGGTAGGAAGCTCCCCCATTTTGACCCAGTGATATTGAATGAGCAGCATTATTTTGCAAGTGAGGATGGTGAATAGCTTGGAGGGAGACTTGCAGGTGGTATTCCCATGCATTTGCTCTCTTTGACCTTCTAGATGCTCGTGGCTATAGGTTTGGAAGATGGGTGCCAAAGCAAATAACCTCCAATTTAACGACATTGTATTCCATCTGCCAAGTCTTTGCCCACTCATTTAACCTGTCTATCTCCCCCTGTAGATTCTATGCCATTCTCACCACTTCCTTCCACCTATTTTTGTATCATCTGGAAACTTGGAAATAATGCATTCACTTTCCACATCCAAGCCATTAATATATATCATAAATTATATATTAGTGGCCACAGCATTGATCGCTCTGGCACTCCACCTTGAAAATACGCCATTTACGCCAACTGTCTATTAGTTAACCAATCCTCCATCCATGATAATATATTACCACCAGCATCTTGGGCTCTTGTTCTTAGATAGTGGTCTTATACATGGCACCCTATCAAATGCCTTTTGGAAACATATATTTCTAGTTCCTCTTTATCCATCTTGCTTGTTACCTCCTTTAAGGAACTCTCATAAATATGTCAGGCATGATTTGCTTTTCATAAAAGCTTGACAAGCTGTGATTTTCCAGTGCCACACTTTTCGACACTAATCTCCAACATCTGCAGTCCTCATTTTCTCCCATAAAATCAAATCATGTTGACTCTGCTTGATTTTATTATGTAATTTTTAACTCTCTGCTCTTATATAATTTATAATTGATTCTAACAGGTTCCCAATAACAGATGTGAAGCTACCTGGCTTCTAGTTTTTGTCCTCCTTTTTAAATAAGGGTGTTACATTGATAGTCTTCCAGATCTCTGGCATTTTTCCTGAATCTCAAAAGTCTTGGTGCACTTCATGGTTTGTAAAGAATAGCTACAATTAAACTTAGAACAGCTAATACTATAACAGGCTATAGGTCTGAGCAATTAGTTAGAAAATGTCAGTTGAATCAGCACTAACATTGATGCTAATATATCATTTTCCAATAATTACATATTATTAATGACCAAATTATCAGATTTGCTCAGTGTTTGCTAAATTGACAAAATATGTATAGGTGTATCTCAGCAATGATGGCAATGTGATAATTAATGATGTTACATGCAACTTTATTTCCTGCTTCTGTTGCTTAGCAAGCTAATAAATAGTGCTGTACATTTAGCACAAATTGGATTTGTTGCGCTGAGTTCATGACATCAGATAAACCTCATGAAGTTCACTGCTTTTAATTAATCAATGAACTTCATAGTAGAGTACATTGATGTTAGAAGCTGTTGATAGCCCATGTGTTCCTTTTAATTCACATGACTATGTAACAAATACTTCATGTTTAAAATGTGCAATTTTTTTCTGGAGACTGATTCCATTATAACTTTCAATAAAGCTATTAATATAGATAGACAGAATATTTTCTTTAATTAGGCTACACATTTTTAAATCAAAAAAGACAAAACTAAGTAAAGAAAATGGAATCGTATGCTGGTGAGCTTTGTGAGCTTAGGGGTGGAGTGATACTTATTTAATTGTGATGATGGCATATCCAAGCACTGTACTGTTCCAGAGTTGAGAAATGTGGTGGTGGAAAAACACAGCAGGCCAGGCAGCATCCGAGGAGCAGGAGAATCGACGTTTCGGGCATAAGCCCTTCTTCAGGAATGAGGTTGATGTGCCAGGCGGGCTGAGATAAAAGATAGGGGGGAGGGAATTTGGGGGAGGGACACTGGGAATACGATAGGTGGAAGGAGGTGAGGGGTAGGGTGATAGGCCGGAGAGGGGGTGGGGGCGGACAGGTCGGGAAGAAAATTGCAGGTCAAGAGGGTGGTGCTGAATCTGAAGGTTGG
>NC_057712.1:8295460-8399512 GCF_004010195.1 Chiloscyllium plagiosum | reverse complement strand
TCAGCCCGCCTGGCACACCAGCCTCATTCCTGAAGAAGGGCTTATGCCCGAAACATCGATTCTCCTGCTCCTCGGATGCTGCCTGGCCTGCTGTGTTTTTCCAGCACCACATTTTTCTATTCTGGTCTCCAGCATCTGCAGTCCTCACTTTCTCCCACTGTACTGTTCCAGCCTCCCTCAGTATTAAGTTCTCAGCAGGAAGGCCTATGTTTAACCTTACTGCCCCACCATCAGTTGAGGCCTTTAAGTGGCCATTAATGGCCATTTAAATGCCTCAACTGACTGCCACTGGTATTATTGCAGGCCCAGGCAGATCTATTGCCATGTGGTGTGCCCCATCATTCTGAACCAATAAAGCTCCATTGCAAACCAATGCTACAAAACAAGCAATCTATAATCTGGGAGAGAGCATGGATGTGAAGTCTGTAGAAACAAGATTCTTTCTTGTATATGAAGAGATCATAGCTATACAAAATCTCACTGTAATTGAAACAATCCTTAGACGTCCCTGTATTGGGGTATCACACTGCACACACAATTTTTTTGTTGGGGAGTTATCATGTCCCGGCAAATGCAATACCTATTAATATAAGTATCAGTTGGCAACGCCGAAAACTGGAAGAACTGCAGATGCTGGAAATCAGAAACAAAAGACAAAAAACATATATTGGTGGGAAAACTCAGCAGGTCTGGCAGCATCTATGGAGAGAAATCAAAGTTAACATTTCAGGTCCAGTTCTGAAGGAGGGTTACTGGACCTGAAATGTTAACTCTAAATGTTAATTGTATGAGTGTGGTGCTGGAAAAACAGCATCCGATGAGCAGGAGCATCAATGGTTCGGGCATAGTCCTCACTTTCTCCGCAGATACTGGCAGACATGCTGAGTTGACAAAGCTGACAAGACCACACTTCCACGATATAAATCTGGGCTTTCACGTAACCAGTACCACACTTTAGCTTCCCCTATTATTCAATCATCAGACATATGAAGGGCTGTATACAAGTCACACAGCAAACTAGATTTTATAGCAGACTGACAGTGGGAAGAAATCTGGCATTAGTCGATCCAAATTCAAATTACAGCTCCGAAGAAGGCTTTCCATCCATTGACACCTCGATCCCACATTGCAATTACAAATTAAGTTTTGGTTAAATGTGAAGGAGCTGGATTGCGCCGCTGAAAGCCTTTGCAACTTTGGCATCAGACACTACCTGACATGTCTGGAAATGTCTCACATCCAATTCTAATTCTTGCAACACAAGGAGTTGCCAAATCAATCTTTCCTACCTAAACGTCATTGAGTCAGGACAAAGGGTGTGAGTGAAGAGAGAAGTTACCTTTCTAATTACATTCTTCACATCTTCAAGATGTCTTAAAGCAATTCACAGCGCATGAAATTTTGTTTTGTAGTGCTATAATGGAGGGAATAGACTGCAATTTAACTGCACTGGCAATATTAAGACATGGGTAGACAGTGTAAGATTAATCACTACAAAAGTATTTGATTTAGTCCTGTGTGATTTAGTGTGATTCAATAGCCCTTCAATATTCCAACCTTACCACAAGGTGGAAGATGAACAACTTAAATAAAACTCTTTGGTGGATTAAAAAGCATCGGGTTGCTTGCAACATTGGGAAAGAAGGGGAGCACATCGTCAGTGACTTGTTAGTGCTGTAACTACATTGGAACAGCTTGACTAGGGGAGCAGTAAGTCTGGAACACAAGTTTTCCATCTTATTGCCAGAATATTGTCAGGGCCCAAAGCCTTTGCAGTATCCAATGCTTCTAACCATTTTTGAATATCATGTGGAGTGACTTGGCTGAAGATTTGCATCTGTGATGCTGGGGACCACTGGAGGAGGCTGAGATGGATCATCTATTTGGCATTTCTGACTGAAGATTGCTGCAAATGCTTCAGTCTTATCCTTTGCACAGATGTATTGTGCCGATCCATCATTGAGGTTAGCAATATTTATTGAGTCTCCTCTCTAGTGAGTTACCATTCACAACTGAAAGTGGCAGAAGTCCAGAAGATACCTCAAATGTCTCTGTCTATCTCTCTCTCTCTCTCTCTCGTTGTCTCTCTCTTCTGCTTGTTTTCCATGGAGATGGATTTAAAGAAAAAAACAAGTAGTAAAATGATTCAATCTACAAAACTCAAGCAATTCAGGTATCTGTAAGATAGATAGACCTTTGGAAGTATATTGGACCTAGTTTGAAAACAACAAAACAAATGAAAATCATAACAAATGCATCATTCCCACTCGATCTAATACTAGATGTTATTCTGATCACACATTCATAGGCTTGACTAAACATCACCATTGAATTTTGGAAATTCAATACTGCCTTGAATTAATGCCCTGTTTATTCATCTCCAGCACATCATCTACAATAAGGGTTTTTGCCCGAAACATCGATTTTCCTGCTCCTTGGATGCTGCCTGACCTGCTGTGCTTTTCCAGCATCACTGTAATCTAGACCCATCATCTACAATAAGCCGAGACTAAAATTGCATTGTAGCAGTTTCAGCTTTTCTTCAGTACTTCTTCATATGCAAAAGGTTTGATTCTTCTTTTTGTAATAAACCAAGTCTCTTATAAGTTCAAACCAGCATCTTTAGTCCAACAGCTAACTCCAAATCATAGAAAATGTACTTGCCAAAAAATGCACAGTGTATCTTTAATATTTACTGGCAATCAGGACAATAGAAAATAAATGTAACTGAAAGAACTGTGGATGTTGGAAATCAAAAACAAAAACAGAAATTGCTGGAAAAGCTCAGTTCTCCACTTTGGAGTCAATGGATACGAAATGTTAACTCTGATTTCTCTCCTCGAATGCTGCCAGCTCTGCTGAGTTTTTCCAGCAATTTCCATCTTTGCAACATAATAAAAACTTCATTAGATTACTATGCATAGGCTACATTAGCATCATACATTTATTTACAAATGAAATCATACACAGAAATAAACTTAAAAATACTAATAATCAGACTATTAAATGGATTAACTGGAAGCTTTATACAATGGATTTCAATAAAGTTTTTTTTTAAAGCTTGTTCTTTTGCCTCATCTTTAATATTGTGCAGCATCTCTCTACCAATGTCTTGATGTCAGTATTCTATTGGAGTCAAAACTTTGGAACATATTAGGTCCTCCTCATGTTGTTGAGGGCTCTCATCATATGTGTGCTGGTTTCTCCTGAAGCAGGACCAAAATGGGTTCCTGCATGCCCATTAAAGAGTTGTGAAAACCTGTGAGGTAGCTTAACATAATGCACATTGTAAAAAGAATAACCATCAGGTATGTACAATTGGAGAAATGTATTGAGAAAACCAAAGTAGATATATAGCACTGAAGTAGCCTTCTTAATTAGATTAGGTTAGATTAGATTACATTACAGTGTAGAAACAGGCCCTTTGGCCCAACAAGTCCACACCGACCCGCCGAAGCGCAACCCACCCAGACCCCTACATTTACCCCTTACCTAACACTATGGGCAATTTAGCATGGCCAATTCACCTAACCTGCACATCTTTGGACTGTGAGAGGAAACCGGAGCACCCGGAGGAAACCCACGCAGACACGGGGAGAACTTGATGTTGCAAGTCTTTCTGCAGGAACCATGTCCTTCATTCTCTGCCACTTTGACTCTGACATGTGACAATTTTAGCTGAACATCTTCAAGAGCTTGTTACCTCTTTTCTTGACTTTGGCACTCAGTACAAAAATAACATTTGAGGGTCATATTTATATACGTAGAAGTACATGTCTACTTCAATCACAATTGAATTTTTTATGATGATTGCATTCATGTATCTGGACTGATCTGCTTCCCACTTCATTTTTAAAAAAAGTTTCTGTTGGAATGTAAACATTGCTGGAAAGTTAAAAAATCACACAACACCAAGTTATAGACCAACAGGTTTATTTGAAAGTACAAGCTTTCAGAGCGCTGCTCCTTCATCAGGTAGCTAGTGGGGTAGGTACAAAGATTTGCAATTGCAGATACATTCTGTTTTGTTCAAAAAGCACACAATCTGTAGGCAGTCAGTCAATGTGACATTTTATAAATTCTTACTTTGGAAATAAAACAGTCTGACTCCAGTTTGGGATACAGACAGACCCTAACCTCACATCTTTAATGCATTGTCTGAGCTGAGATGTCAGCTTTTTTTAAATAAAACCTTAAGTTATCTCAGGAATGTACTTGAAACAAATTTTGGGATTTACATATTAATCAAACAAAACCTGCATTTCCATTCTAAGTAATTAAAGACTTAACAGCAATCTAGGTTTGTCTAACACATTACATCTGTTGTATGACACTTTGACCTTTTACACATAAATTCTGTGTCCTATGTATCTGCCCCACTACCTGACGAAGGAGCAGCGCTCCAAAAGCTTGTGGTTCCAAATAAACCTGTTGGACTATAACCTGGTGTTGTGTGTTTTTTAACTTTGTACCCCCCAGTCCAACACCAGCACTGCCAAATCATTGCTGGAAAGTGCAGACATGTTTCACCAACCTCAGGGAAAACAACTGAGGGGCTTGCTAGGCCACTGGTGTGCCCAGGTCAGAATGACACATCTTGATGAGGACATGGGATCACATTTAGCCATGGCCGGTCAAGGATGGCTGATTTCCTTTCCTAAAGGAAATAATTAACCAATTATACTTTTATGTTTCATAGGACAGAATATTACGGCCCTGAGTGACATGGTGTAATGTGAGAAATTTGGGAGAGTCAAGTGAGGCTTTTATTGAGGGTAATGTCAAGAAATCACATTTTACGACAGAATCCCAATGTTAAGACAAGATTAGGACAAGGGAGCAGCAGGATGCCTATAACAGGAATCATTGCTTATTATCGCTGTCGTTAATACTTTGTTGATTTACAGGTTCCCATTCTACTACACAACAGATGGAAACTAGATGCCAAGAGGTTCTAACATGAAAGTCAGAACGGGCACTTTGTGATCCACCTCACCTTGGCCTTCATCTTGGAAAGTCAACACCAACATCTCAGGAACATTCCATGTGGAGCTAATGTACAAATGCCACAGCCTTACCCACTGGCATCCAACAATTACCAGCCTCTGGTACCCTCATGGCACTCTCCAGTCCATTACAGTCGGCTTCTGCGCTACCATACTGCACTTTGGCACCTATTATTGCAATGCTGCTTCAGAGAGCTTGTACGCACTTGGACAGGCACCCAGTTCATTACAGAGACCAGATTGTTCACTCTCTCACTTAGCACCAATGTAGATGTTCACAGCGCCCTGTCTTCTTGCACTTTAACCCCTCAGCCAGAGCAAGCAGGATCACCATGATTCTATAGCATCTTGTTGTTCAGCACAAATAAAAAGCCATACAGATTTCCATGGTTACTTGGAGTTATCAGCCAAGAGATTGGTATGTTTGTTGCGTTATGACACCATGCTAATCTCACATTTTATGTGACAATCACACTGTCTGTACTTTAAACTAATAGCCATGTCTCAAATTCGAAGGGGAGAGGCCCTCAGTCAAGTCAAGGAAGATACTCTCTTCTGCCGGGATATCCCAGCACAATATATCAAGGGTAGTCTCTGATAGCAGTCCAGAGGCTTGGTTACAGTTGGTCAGCCACTCAGGATGGTTATTATCAGGATCCACTCCCTGTAAGGTGTAAGGATCTGAATCTTAGGCACCACGCCACCCGTCATGGGCCATTCTGAGCCTCATGTGAGTACTCTGATGAAAGGAGAGAAAGTGAGAGACTGAGTGAGATGGAAGTGGCTGTCACAGTTGGTAGTACTGGCCTGGATGGGGAAGGGGTGGGCTGTGGTAATTAGTGAACTATCCGGAATGAGTGCCCAAAGATCACATGGGGTTAGTAGGAGTCTTGGCTGTTTGACATTGAGTGAAGAAAGATGTTGCATGGAATAATGAGAGGATAAAGCCTCAGTGGGACATGAGTGCAGTAGCAGAGTCAGAGCCAGAGTGAGACAGCAGAGAGCAGATAGTAGCACTTAACCTGGCAGAGTTCCTACACTGATGCTCATCCTTTCAGATGGCTTGAATTGCCCTAATCTGTGTGGCAACCTCAGCCCAAGCTAGCAGGGTCTGATGCTATAAACTTCCTAGGGGAAGAGGACAACTCTCCATCTCACTTTTGATAAAGGAGGATGCCAATTTTTCTTTATATACCATGTCCAGAACACATACCATGCAGAGCAGCTCCAGACTGACAGGGCTTACCAACTGCACAATGGATTTTAAAGGTGGCAGTCACACCAAGAATGCTGGGATAGCCAGCAATGGCTGAGTAATTGCAGTTACAGTAAGTGGAGAATCTGGCTAGCATCAGACAAGCGGGGTGCCATGAAGCGTGGTGCTTAGTTCAGGAGGAATGTTTCAGTAAGTCACATGAGAGAACTCCCTCGACCTTGGCAGAGGAAACCTCAACAGAAGTGGTACTTTTGGAAAATATCATAAGATTCAGCTCACGGGTACTCACACTGGTCCTATCTTTTCTCTACCAAATTATTCTCAACTCAATTCAAGTCAGTAATATAAATTGCAAATAATGATGGCTGATTCATGTGACACTTCACAAGTTACAGGTTACCATCCTGAAAATGCTCCCCTCATCCCAACTCTCTGTCTTCTATTGGTTAATTAATGCTCTATCTATGTGAACATGCTTCCTGCAACACCATAGGCTCTTACCTTATTAAGTAGCCTAACATGTGACACTTTATAACTACCTTCTGAAAATCCAAACAAATTACATCCACTGCTTCCCCTTTATCTATCCTTCCTGTTACATTTTCAAATAATTCTAAAATAAAATTTGTTAGGCATGGCTCCTGCTTTTCTCAAACCTTATGCTGAGAACTGAACTTACTGTCTAGATTACTGATCCAGTCCTTTGGTAACAGAATCAGTGAACTAGATGATCACCAGCATAACCATAACATTACCATACTTGATAATTGCCCATGGTCATTGACCCAAGTCATCACCATTGGGAGAGAGAAAGTAAAGAAACTTTACTCTAATTTTTTAAGAAGATATAGTGAGAGTTTCCTCCAAAGATATATCTCAGTGAGAAGGAAGGGTTTTAAGAAATGGATAACTCAACCAAGGTTAACTATGGAAGTTAAGGATAGCATTAATTTGTAAGATAAAAATGTACAATGTGGCAAAGGTGAGTGGTAAGCTAGAGAACTGGAGAAATTTTAAAAACCAACGAAACATCACCACAAAATAATGAAGTGACAGAAGATAAACTTTAAAAGAAAACTTGCAAGTCGTATCAAAATGGACAGTAAGAACTTCTGTAAATATATAAAAAGAATACAGCACAAGAATACTTGCCAGGCCTCACGGAGAGAAAGAGAGAAAGTAAGGACTACAGATGCTGGAGAGTCAGAGTCGAAAAGTGTGGCGCTGGTAAAGCACAGCAGGTCAGGCAGCATCCGAGGAGCAGGAGAATCGACGTTTCGGGAATCCGTGATAAAGAGCTTATGCCTGAAACATCGACTCTTCTTCTCTTGGATATTGCTAAGTTTTTCCAGTGCCACACTTTTCGACTTGTGGAAACACGGTGGAAATGACACCTTGCAAAAATAGGGCAAGAATCAACCTTTAGGGAAAAGGGAACATTCAACCCATCATTTCAATGAGCCATATAATATGCAACAGTGTTGGGAAAGCTTTGTAGATTAAATAGCAAAAAAAAACTGCACTGATCAAATTATCAAAGATTTCATTCATGCTAAAATTAAAAGCTTCTGTGAATTAAACCTTGGCATATTTTATATGTTCCAGGACAAGGTGACTAAGTTATCATGACACTAAAGGAACTTCCGAAAGTAATGGTTGTCGATCAAGATCTAAGCTTGACCAAACTTTCAAATGTTATGAATTGCAATGTATGGGAGATACAATGTTCATTGTTCCATTAATGTTAATCGAACAATGTTCCTGAGTTTGCAACAATGAAGAGCTGATGCAGCAGCTGTAAAATAATCACTTTCTTATTTCATTTGCCAGCATTTGCTTCATTTGTAGGCCAGATGATGCGGAAAGGATCAATAAATGAGAGCAGGGATTGAAGTGTTAACACGAAATCTCTGAAATTTCCAAGCCATCAACTGTCATAAAAATCACAGTAATTAGGCCACAAACAGCTTGAGGCACATCAATGTATGAAGGTTTGTGAATCCAGATATAAAGTGGTCTACAGGGAAAATAAGCTTCTACAATTTAGATTTATTCAGCGGTGGGGTGTTGTGTGTTACTCCTACATGCTGGGCCATGGACTGGCAGTAATAAAGCTCAAACAATTGATTTTGAACTAGAAAGCTCATATTATTTATCCCAATAGGGAGAACAGACAATTGGAGATCAGAAATTTTACCACAGGAAGAGCAAGGGAATAAAAACAGAAGGATAGCAAACTGAATCTATTGCTACACACTTCCATGTGCCCAGTAAAGGCGACGATTAAATTAACTTAGTGCAGAGTATATACCCTAAAAAACGCTACATGGAAAATGTGCAGCAAACAAAAGTAGAGAAAAAAAAAATTAAGCTTTTTTAAAATTCATTCACAGGATGAGTGCATCACTGCATTGCACACCATTATCGTACCCTAATTATCCAGAAGGCAATTGAGAAGTCCCCAGAACAGTACCTGTGTCTCTGGATTAAAAGTCCAGTGATAATACCACAGGGCCATTGGCTTCCCATCTTCAAATCTACTTCAGGTATCTGGTAGCAATAATTCATAGAAAACATGTTAAACTCAGTTTGGTCATGTGTAGAAACCATCTGTATGCAATAAAGCTTATTCATTGTCATATCATGACATTAAGACACTAATCTACCCGATGTTTATTATCATTTATTGAGTAGTATAAGGCAAATATATGGTATACTTAAATTTTCATCCTTTGTTAGAACTCAAATAATTAGAGAGATTGTAATAATCTGTTTAGTGTGAGGACAGTTTCACTTCAGCTAAAATTCTGACAGTCACAATGTCAAATTTAACAACAATCTTCTTGTGGTCTGGATATGTGATGGATGATGTTTTATCTAATTCAGAAATAATTATAAATGCCACAGTTAAAATTAGATGAGGAAATTCCTGGTAATCTTGATATATGAGAGGAGTTAGGCAGAATTTGGCCACAGAATACTGCAGAAAATGAGCCAGTGTACAAAAGCGAAGTGGTTTCACAGAACAGAGGAAGAGCTGGACTCGTACTGCAGTGTACACAATGAGTTCTCACTCTTTGATAACAACTGTATCACACCCAGAACTGGAGCAACTACACCAAAAGCACTAAAGCAACATGTATTACACTTTGACCATGAAGGACATTAAAAGTAGTACAATGAAACAATCACTGAAACAAACTGATGTCCATCGTAGATCATCACAGACAATAATTTTTTCAAAACGGTAAAGCTTGTATAACTAGTCTTTTGACATCGACAACTGGCTCTGTGGCCAAATAAACCATAGCCACAACATGTTTGGAGAAGTGCAGGCAGCCTCAACACGTCAACGTTTTTTGCTTGTTGTTCGTGGTCTATATTGATAATGGCTAAAAATTACTACAAGGTCCATAACCACATTCGTCATTGACGTGCTAGATAAGTATTCTGGATATCAAACCTACAGCTCAGCGAGCAAACCTACACCCTAAACCTCAACCTGAGCTACAAACCTTCACAAACCTTGCAAAAAGTATTCTGTAAGTTTCAGTGACATTCCCCCCCCCACCCCAACATCCTTCTAATCTCCATTGAATACAGAGTCCACAATTGCTCTTCATCCTCTATCATTCCAAAGCACTCCAAAGACAGCACATCCTTCCTTAGATACTGGATCCAAAACTGTTGATGATCTTCGCAATGTGGCCAGACCAGAACTTCGACCAGCCTCAGCAATACATCTCTCCTCTTGTATTCCAGCCTTCTTGAAATGCTTGCTAACATTGCAATTTGCCTTCCTAACTCCCAGCTGAACCTGCATGTTAACCTTAAGAGTGTCGTAAACTAGGACTCCCTTTATACTTCAGCTTTCCAAAGCCTTTCCCAGTTTAGAAAATTGGCTCTGCCTCTGTTCTTCCGACAAAAGTGCATAATCTCACTTTCCCACATTGTATTGCATCTACTATTTCTTTATCCACTCTCCTAGACTGTCCAAGTCCTTCTGCAACCTCCTTGCCTCCTCAACACGACCTTTCCCTCCACTTATCTTTGTGTCATCTGCAAACCTAGTTACAATGGATGAAGGAACTGAGGGCAGATTGTTAAGGTATAACGTGAATAGTTGTGCTCTCAAATGGACCCCGGTGGAATACCACTACTCACTGGCTGCTATACTGCAAAAGACCTCTTTATCCTCACCTCCCCCCCCCCGCTTTCTGCCAGTCAGCCAATCCTCTATCTATGCCAGTACCTTGTCCCTAACACCATGTGCTCTTATCTTATTTCACAGCCTCCTGTGTAGCACCTTGTCTGGAAATTCTAATTTCCCTGGGGACCCATACCTGAAGGTCAGAAATTGAAAACAGGATAACAATAGTTGTGCAGTATTAAATACTTGACGGTTAGATACCTTTCAGAGGAAGGCAGAGTTTCCTCAAATATAAAATTGGGCGGCACGGTGGCACAGTGGTTAGCACTGCCGCCTCACAGCGCTAGAGACCCCGGGTTCAATTCCCGCCTCAGGCGACTGACTGTGTGGAGTTTGCCCGTTCTCCCCGTGTCTGCGTGGGTTTCCTCCGGGTGCTCCGGTTTCCTCCCACAGTCCAAAGATGTGCAGGGTCAGGTGAATTGGCCATACTAAATTGCCCGTAGTGTTAAGTAAGGGGTAAATGTAGGAGTATGGGTGGGTTTCGCTTCGGCGGGTCGGTGTGGACTTGTTGGGCCGAAGGGCCTGTTTCCACACTGTAATGTAATGTAATGTAATCTAATCTAATCTAAACAATTACTACACAAATGACTAGGGGTATTTCAGTGATGTGGTAATTATATGTGACTATTTACCCTATGACCCAGTATAACAAGTTTGAATGCCACCATGGAAAAGAGACTTTAAGTCAATTAATAAAGAAATAAAGTCTGGAAGCTTCTAAAAAAAACTGATGCACCTGTAACCATATTTATGCGAAGAAGTGTAGAAATTTTCTTCACCCAGGAAGTGTTGAGCCGAGGGAACCCTCTGCAACAGAAAATTGTTGAAACCAAAGCATACCATGTTTTCAAGAAGTAGTTAGATACAGCTGTTTGGGAATAAAGGAATCAAAGGGTATGTGAACAAAGCAGGAACAAGTGTGCTGAGTTGGATGATCATATGAAATAGCACAGCATGCTTGATGGGCCAAATGGGCTACTCCTGCTCCTATTTTCTGTGTTCTATGTTTCTCTGTTAAACCTTCCATCATGCATTTTGCGCTCAAAAAAATTGAATATTCAAGACTGTGAAGTGAGCTGTACCCTTTTGTACAACAGAAATCCATTATAATTCTATTGAAATGTCAAAAATACTTTATAAACCATATTAAGATTCTAATGAAAGCACGATTTCCTTTTATTGAGCTTTGTGGTTGATTCGTGCTGATTGCTTCATTAAATTGCCAACTGGCATTGTCGGTAACTTTGATCAGAATTTAAGTTCTTTCTGTATTCACCTGGACAGAAAACTAGTCAGTTTTGAACATCCATGGTGGGTTCTTAACTACTGTCTGAAATAAATGTTGAGAGTGTGGTGCTGGAAAAGCACAGCAGGTCAGTCAACATCCATGGAGCAGCCAGTTAGTTAGAGAACCATGTTTCTACATTCTGTGTTTCCACACACAGAAAATGGAAAAGTCCTGGAAGTCATTAACTGAAAACAAAAAATGCTAGAGATCGCAGCGGGCCAGGCAGCCCCCATGGAGAGAGGGCAAGCTAACATTTTGAGTCTAGATAGCCTCTTGATCAAGCCGACGTGAAGAGTGGAGGGGGCAGTATTCATACAATAGTGAAGGGGCTCGGAGGGGATTTGGAGTGCTGGGGACAAAGGATCAAAGGATGTTGATAGTTCAGGTTAAGTGATTGAATGCAAGAATGGCAGAACAATGCCAGACTGGGAAGAACAAACAGACCCATTTGGGCGGGGGGGGGGGGGCGGAAAAATTGAGGACATGGTGACAGAAAGCAAAATAAGTGAAGCTAAAGGAAAGGGAAGGAATGGGAGTGAGCTCACACTCTGAAGATGTTCAACTCAATATTGAGCCCAGAAGGTTGTAAAGTGTGTAATCTGAAGATGAGATGTTGCTCCTTGAGTTTGCGCTGTGATTTGCTAGAGCACTGCAGCACGCCAAGGATAGACAAGTGGGCAACGCGAGCAGGACGCTGTGTTAAAACAACCAGCTATGGGAAGGTTGGGGTCATTCATTTCTTTTCTAATATAAGGATTTTCATTTTTGGAATATGAGATCACTGGTGAGACCAGGTCATGGAAATTTTAACAAGCCAGAGTTAGTTACAAATTGAAAAGTAGGACAGATTTTTAAAAGCCAGTTGACTTAAATTAAGGATTCCTGACTAAAACTATGCTTATCAATAATTTGATCCTTAAACAGTATAAAAGGTTTATTGGTTAGCTTGAATTAGCACCAAAATCAAGTGCAAGGCTAATCAATGCCCATCCATTATTATGTAGTTACATTGGTACTTGCTGCTTCTTTATAATATCGCTGTTTGTATCTGTGCTGCTCAAGCTGATGAATTCCACATCTCAGCAGGTGGCCAAAGTGATGCAAATGGCTTGTTCTACTTAAGAGCAGTCAGCAACTCTTTATGAAGATGAACAAGAGCAAAAGAGGTGCATCACAAGAACAGGCCCTTTGGTCCTCCAAGCTTGTACCGACCATCGTGCCCTAACCAAACTAAAAGACAAACCTTCTTCCTTTATTCGGTCTGTATCCCTCTATTCCCTCTGTATTCATGTAACCATCCAGATGCCTCTCAAATATCACCAATGAGCCTGCTTCCACCACCTCTTCTGGTAGTGCGTCCCAGGCTCCTACCACTCTCTGCATGAGAAAAGTCCCTCGCATATCTCCCTTAACCTACTCCACCTTGAACTGGTGCTCTCCTATAATTGAAACTTCAACCCTGGGAAAAAGTTCTGGCTATCAACCTTATCTATACCTCTCATAATTGTGTAGAGCTCCGTCAGGTCTCCTCTTAGTTACCGTCTTTACAGTGAAAACAATCCTAGTCTTTTTGACCTTTCCTCATAGCTAATGCCCTCAAGACCAGGCAACATTCTGGTGAACATTCTCTGCACTCTCTCCAAAGCTTCCGCGTCCTTCTGGCTTTTTAATAGAACAACAATTGGGCAGAAGCTGTGGTCGGAGCCCTATGTAAAGTGCTCCTGTGAAAAATTATAGAACAGTTGAACATTTCAGGGAGTGAGCATCAAGGATTCTTGATAGTTCACTGCAGGTCTTGGTGAGAGCCATGGGAAGGAGACATCCACTATCAGGAGGTAAGCAAGAGACGTTCAGGAGGCAACTTGGCGAAGTAGTGGCCAAGGTTAATTTCTGTTCAGCTTCAAGAATATGGATGGAGCAAAGGAAAAGCTTAACAATTTGATAATTTGCCGAAGTGTGTGCTTTTAACCTTTAAATGACATATCTCACCAACTGCACATAAACCTCGAGTTTTCAATTCACTACACCCTCATCACTCAATCTCGAATATAGAGGCACAGAGTTATAAAGATGTACAACATGGAAACATGCCCTTTGGTCCAACTGGTCCATGCCATAGATATCCTAGACTAATTTAGTCCCATTTGCCAACATTTGGCCTATATCCCTCTAAACTTTTCATATTTATTCACATTCATGCATCACTTCACATGCATTTTCAGCAGCGTTGCAAACTTCACAGCTACAATTCAGAGCTACTACTCAGTGGAAATTGTTTGTCCACAAATGGTGCAAACATGCTACAGGACAAAAAGGAACAAGTGGGGTATCAATAAAGGCAGCAAGAAAGAAAGAAAGGACAACTGCACCTCCATGCTGTAACCACCCAATAGGAGACAGTGCTGGGCATCATGGGAAGTGGCCACACTGAAGCCACCAACAGCTCGAGCGCAATTGATGTTTAAAGTTTATCTCTATTGTCACAATAGTGGTAAAACATATCCTAGCAATTTCCATTCCATCAGTTGATTTTGATACAACTAGAAAGGAAGAGACACAGATCTAAAATGGCTGCTGCAAATCAGCTGACCTCAGTTTGAGGCTTGTTCAGGAAACCAATGCGAAATAATGAAATCGTCTGACCTGAAATTATGTAAAGGCATCAAATATAGTCATCTGAGTCAAGTTGGAAGAAAATTGCATCTCCTATTTTATTTTAGACTCAGAGAAATTCCACACATTTTGATGTGAAGGGCTTGCCTGCAACTCTCCAGACTGTAAAGTCAATGGTGCCAGACTCAGGAGCATACAAGTGAATCATATTTCAGTAGCTGCTTGACAGAGTTGCAGAGAGAGACAGACAGACAGAAAGAACATGGATTGGTAACCACAAGGACTGAATTTGATTGATTTTTTTCAAAGAAGTTACTAAATTGATGGCCAGGGAATTCATTCCTAATTCCTAAGAAATTAAGAAGTTCCATTGCCTGACATGAACGTTATCTGATGGCAGTTGCTTGCTGCTTGCTGCTGTGGCATTGTCTGCTTTCACAACAATGTCCCTAGAAGCTCCATAGGGACAGTCCTAATTCACCTTTTGTCCACCCGATTGTGCATCGCCAAGTAAACAATCTGACCACATCACAATATCTGCCTTTGGACCAACTACATACCACTCTGGCTCCTCAGGACTTCAATTTTAAGATCGGGGACACCCCCTGACAGGTTTGTTTGCAAACAATGGCACAAAGACATTTCTTACATCTAACCAGGATGCTTATGGCTCTTAAAGTATATTATTGGTGGTAACTCATTCTGCACATGGAAGCTACCAGTCTCTCTGGCTCATGTTTTTTTGTCAGCCAGAGTACCTTCAGTCGTAACCTTGCAGAATGTCATCCTTTGTGGCTTGGATTGTTTTTTACCACCATTGGAGAGGCAGGTAGCCTGCAAAAGTTTGGAGCACTGAACAACCAAGGGAGTGAACACGTTGCTGTATGGCACTGTGCTACATCAATGTGTCCAACAGCTCACCAGACACACACACACACTGGATATCCTTCAACCAAATGACCATGGCTGAAAGTCAAAGGGGAGGGTTTCTCAGTGAGGTTAAGGAAGCCTGCTTAGAGTCAAAGGTTAAGGCCACAGTCAGGCAAGGGACACATCTGCTTCCAGTCAGGAGTATTAGCCATGGTTAGTTAGGCACTTGATCCTCTGTGGTCCATGTGCTTGGAATGCAAATAATGGCCATGGACAGTTCTGCACGTCAAGTGTAACCCATGTGGGAAATACAGGTAGGTCAGCCCAGGAGCTGTGGAAACATTATTCTTCAACTGGGCCATACTCAGTTGAGGGTGTCCTCCCAAGTCAGTCCAGGCAGTGGACTGCAGGTTCAGGCATTAAAGGGCTGGGAATTATCAGGGACCAGTCCATGAATTCCAGGGGAATGTGAGAAGGTCAAGCCCGCAGATGTGATTCATTTTACTGGGACTGAGGGAATGATTACAGTGAAACAGACAATTTGAGATAGAAAGAGATAGGTCAGAGTGTAGGCAAAGACAGGGAGATCCAGGAGAGGGGTTTTCACAATTGACAATCACCATGGTCGCTATGTGATGAGAGTATCCAGTGAACAAGGCCATGGGAATTTAGAAAGCATTGGGTTCAGACTGCAAATTGAGGACATTACCTGTTTTTCTACAGGAAATGTTTGAAAACAGGGAGTTGAAAGTACAGCAAGGACAAATGGACAGCAATACAAAAGCAAGTATGAAGGGGGGATTCATTCTGCATTTGCAAGTCATTCACAAGGACCCAATTTTGAAAACTTGCCATCTTCAATCCAGAGTCAACTATGCAACTGTGTAAAGTGGGTGAAAGCAGCTACTGTTTCTCTCTAATTCTTTGAGCTTGAAGCCTTGCTCGAGAAAATTGTATGAATTATGTATCCACTGATTCAATATTCCACCTATCTGACAAAAAAATTACAATTCATTAGCAGGTCATTCTTTTTGAAGGATTGAATATTAAAGATTAAAGCATCGAGTAATCAATTTTCATTAACTGCCTCCTTGTCATGTTAGATAAGCAAATCTATTCAGACTCTAAATTAAAATTCTCATCCATGTTTTAAAAATGTTTCATATTGTAAACTGGAAGTCAATGTGTCAGAACTGTCACATTCACACAATAAGTGTGCAAACACTTGGCCTCGGGTGATCAAGGGTGGCATATTTTTGGGAATATTGCCAAGGTAATGGATTACATCAAATTTCGCTCTCCCAAGGTAACAATAGCAATTTTCTTCTCCAACACACGCTTGGATAAAGTTACCTACCTTTGAACTCCTTATCAAGGCATGGTATTGGCCTTCCTTGTGAAGATTCCATGTCAGACTGTGTGAGAGCATACACTGATCCTTCAAAATGATTGCTGGGCTCAGGAATACCGTTACTGAAACCTTGTTCTAGTTCTGACGTTTCCCACAGATTAGCAGCTAACATGCCTGATGTGGACCTTGCAGTTAGAACGTTTCTTATGGCATTGCTGCACAAGTGAAGTCAAAATGGAAGGAGAGAGAGCAGTGATGCTGTCAGCAAGCCCAGCGGAAACATTAATGTCCACTGAGATGTCACTGATGTGGTTTCTCCAAGTTATGCCAGTTTACATCTTTCACCATGGACGATGAGAGTCAAGCAGCCTGGACAGTGGGATTCTCCACCATCCCCCAGGAACAGGGTACAATAGATTGCACATGCACGTTGACTTCTGACCACTATATCACCACTCTGCAGCGTTCATCAATTTGCATCTTATCTGAGACCATTAATATCACATTTGAGAGACTTGAACCAGATATATTTGAACAAAAACAGAAAGTACTGGAGAAACTCAGCAGGTCTGGCAGCATCTGTGGAGAGAAAGCAAACTTAACCACTTCAACTCTGTAACCCTCCTTTACAACTGATATCAGTTGTCATGATGTTTATGTACTACAGGGCTCACATTCCTTCCAATGTCCTCAGGATAGCTGTTGAAGGTCAAGGACCACCACGTCGAGACAGTTATGTAACCCTCAGACTGACACAGAACAAGGACACAATGCCAGGGCAATGCTGAGACAGATCATAGGCCTCCTTAAGGTGAGGCTTCAATGTATGGCCCCATCTGACAGAGTCTTGCAGTATAGGCCAGAAAGAGTGTGCTACCTCATTGCCTTCTCCTTCACAACTAGAGCCAATGAAAGGGGGGAGCCCTGAATACAGTGGGAACGGAAGATAGAAAACAATCCTCCAAAGGACAGAGATGAGAATGAGGATCAGGACATCCAACTGGAAACGATAGTAGAGTTATGTACCATCAAGCAGAGGAAGCCAGAAAGAACCGAGCCGAAACCTCCTTCCAGAATAAAGGAGCTGGGTTTGGATTTCCCATCATTGTATAGCTTTGTCGGTTAGATAGCAAGCAAAGTCAATCCAAAGTCCATATGGATCTAATTATTTTTTCAAGTCTTGAACATTTCTGCATTTCTGATTATGGGCAGGTTATCTTCAGGTGAACTCACTTTCAGTAACTATATTTAATGAATCTTGCAGACCATTAGGGAGAAAGGAGCAATTAATGAGACAGGGCAAGTATATCACATGACTGTAAGGCTTTTAAAGTTTTAGGCTGCATATCATATGAGGAAGTCCTGAGTTCTGAGCAAGGATCATTTGACCCGAAGTGTTAACTCTGGCTTTTCTCCACAGAAGCTGCCAGACCTGCAAAGCATTTCCAGCAATTTCTGTCTTTGTTTCTTTCCAGAATCTGCAGTCCTTTTGTTTTTATCATAGCCAAGGGCCGCGCAGTGCAATCTCTCTTGGTAGGCAACAGGTTGGAATGAATCTAAGGCACCTCCTTCAATATTTCAGGGTTTATACATACTGTTAAATTGCCTTGAAATGCTGAAGCACCATGTAAAATGGTGTTTAACCTGAGAGAGGCAGTGTTCCTGTGTAGCTTCTCTCAGCAGGCAGCTGGAGGTGATTTGACGTGAACATCCCATCCTTTCCCAGCCAGCCTTGAATGCCAGAGCACCTCATTGAAAATCAAAGAGATGGGATGAACTGCAGAGATGTGTGGAATCATCACTGATTCCATGCTCTTACTTGGGGTGGAAGTATGAAATGGTGAAAGCAGGCCAGGCCCTATAACCATCTCTGTACATTGTTTGTAACTTTAGTGTGGTGTACAGAAAAGTGCAATGCTTTGGCAAAAGTCAACCATGTCATAGATCATGATGTCTGAGTCTATCTATAACTTGACTCAATTGCTCATGAGAAATGAGCAATGCTCAGTCATTACAACTTCTTTCATTCTTGGGATGTCTGAAGAGGATCGTTATCTCTCAAACCAGTGCAACGTCATCAGCTCTAATAGAAATAAAGACACTACAGCAGATATTGTAAGAGTATCAATGAATGTCTAAGTTAAAAAGTGTTGGGTTATTTACAGTGATCTATCATTATGTCATTTATCTGCTCACAAGAAGTTTCCTCTCTGCTGTCACTGTGTGATTGGGATGAAGGAAGTGTGTATTGAAGGGGATGGATGGATGGCTCTGTTCTGGATGGTGTTAAGCTTCTTGACTGTTGTTGGAGCTGTGCACGTTTAATAAAATCATGGTTGATAATGACTTTACTCCACTAATCCACTTTTACCCTAAACATCATGTATACCTCGAGCTAGTAAAACAAAATCAACTAATCTCTGATTTGAAATGAACAATTAATCTAGCATCAATTGTGATTTGCTGACTAGGGTTCCAAACCTTTACCAACCTGGCAGTACTTCCATCTCGCTGGATGTACAATTCCCTAAGAAACATATCCAAGAACTGGGTTAGGTGTTTAGCAAAGTGAAGGATGGAAGATTATGTGAGAAAGATCACTCCAAACCATACCGTACCCAAATGCCTTGAATTTTAGTGTATGCTTTAGAGATCCTTAGTGACTTTCTTTATACAGCGACATGTTCCTTAATCTTTGATGGTCACAGGTAATGCAACTGCTTTGGAACTGAGAATGTTGCTGCAGCAATTGGAAAATTTTAGTCAATCTCTCTTGTATACCAAACAAACATCTCCCACAATGTTCATCATTGAAAGTGATGTGAGAAAATTGCTCCCTGAAGAGATGGTTTCCTGCTGTGAGGCTCCTTGTCCCTTCTCCCCCTCCCTCTTACACACTTGTTCTGCTCTGCAGGAACTCTCCTCATTCTACTGGCTCTGTTAAACTCCCAGACGAAACCCAAACAGGTCACCCTGGAAGCAGCTTCCTCCAGGACAATATTTTGTGTGAACAGAGAATTATTTTTACAGAACACTCGATGGAGACTACTCAAACATTAAGCAATCAAAGGATTCTTCCAAGAGCCCTGCACCAACAGCCAGGAAAGAATAATTCAGAAACTGTAAGTAGTTCATAGTTTTTTTCAAGTGGTACTGGTGCAGATGGAAGGGGACCATTGCTTCCATTCAAACTTAGAGTTGACCAGAGTATAGACACTGCTAGAGTTAATCAGGATTTGGAGATGCCGGTGTTGGACTGGGGTGTACAAAGTTAAAAATCACACAACACCAGGTTATAGTCCAACAAGTTTATTTGGAAGCACACTAGCTTTCGGAGCGATGCTCCTTCATCAGGTGAAGCTAGTGTGCTTCCAATTAAACCTGTTGGACTATAACCTGTTGGAAAGTAAGTCTCAGTGCTGCATGCTATTTTGCATCTTCAATTAGCTGCTCTGCATTCTCCCAGCAGTCACTAGATGCACAAGCACAAACCAATTTACTAAATCAACCTTCTGCACACTTTCCATTCACCAATAGGTTAATAATACATTTTGAGGATTTTTACTGAACAAAAGTTTACAAGGCGTAATAATTAATCCACTAGAGATCTACCGAAATTAAACAAAACCAGCTTCTGATGCAAGTATCTGGCCCTTGTCAGAAAGTTAGCACTCAGAAGAATTAATGAGGAAACGTGCATGCATTGATTAAAGTTTACTTCAAGGAATATTTGAAGAAGTTCAATGTTTGTGAAAAAAAGTCCACTGATTTCTAACACATGAAGCGTGCTGTGATTTATATTCCAAATCTAAACTTGCTAGCACATTCATCTTTTTCAAATGGCTTTGAATATAAATCGACATCCAGTACTTCACTAAATACTCTTGGCCAAGAAGTGATTTTATCATTTGGTTCAAAAATGTGAACAGATGATGCATTCATAGGACGATGGTCTGAAAAAAAGCACTTCAGAAAGAAGCTGCTATAAAATCGCAATGTTTAATAACGCACCAGCTGTCAAAACATCTGTTGCAGATCTATACAATCCTTATAAAGTGGCTCATCAATTGCCTCACTGTATAATATTAGCAGAGTGAGGGAAACCAAGGATATGAAATTCACGTAAATTTGATGCGTCCCAAATGCACCCTACAGTACATAATTATGAGAGTGAAAAATGAATATTTTGCACACATATTTAACCACATTTATTATATTTATTCTATTCAAATTACTATGCCTTTGTTTCCTACTTTAACAATTTGGGATTGAAGAAATGTTGCATTTTAACCATGTTTTTGACACAAAATATTACAATAATTTGGGTCCTGGCAAAGTTTATTGTGAATGTCTATTACACCAGGAGATAATGAGGGAGGACGTGAACCATGCAGTAATTATACTTCAGGTAAAGATGCAGCCTTCATAACACTGCTCCCTATTTATTCCAAAGAAAGAATAATAATCTTCTGCCCTCCCACATAACAGCTTACAAGCACGTTTTACATTCTAATGAGGCTAATCTTACTGACAGCTTGCCCATTAAATGTTTAAGCCTAGATATGAATATTTGTGATATTACTATATGAACACAGTGTGTATGATATCCTTTTGTTCAACTTTTTAAAAAAGACCTGCTTGCGTTAAATACATTATCATTCATTAAAATTTGTCAATAACAAAAGCTGATGAGCCACTTATGGACACACATCCTGCAGTTTGAATGATAGTCTTCTGAGCTGTATCATTCTATGAGGGCTGGAGTTACTCCAATGATACAGGGCATTCAGCATAACTAATCTTCCTCAGAGTTTATGCTCCTTTGATGGCAAATGGACAAAGAAAAATCAATCCAATTATCCTTTCTTCTCCCCACAACCTTTAATCCCTCACTTATCAAGAAACTCCCCCCTCCCACACCTTTAACTGGATCCTCAAATTCCTCACCCGTTGACTGCAATCAGTAAGGATAGGCGACAACACCTCCTCCACCATAAATCCTCAACACTGGTGTCCCACAAGGCTGCCCCAGACTACATTCCTCATGCACTCACAAGTGTGTGAGCAAATTCTGCCCCAATTCCATTGGCAAGTTTGCTGACGACACCATTGTTGCAGGCTGGATCACAAATAACAATGAGATAGAATACAGGAAAGAGCTTGGGCGCTTAGCAACATGATGTAAAGGCAACAATCTCTCCATCAACATCAGCAAAACAAAGGAGCTGGTCATTGACTTCAGGAAATGGAGTGGAGGGCATGCCCCTGTCTGCATCAATGGTGCTGAGATGGAGATGGTCGAGACCGTCAAGATCCTGGGAGTGATGATCACCAACAATCTGTCCTGCTCCACCCATATTGATGCTATGGTCAAGAAAGCACAGCAACATCTCTACTTCCTCAGGAGGCTAAGGAATTTGGCATGTCCAAGGAATGTTACCAATTTTTATTGATGCACCATGGAAAGCATTCTACCTGGATGCATCAGAGTGTGGTTTGGCAACTGCTGTTTCCTAAGACCGCAAGAGTTGTGAACGAGCCAATTCCATCACGAAAACCAGCCTTCCATCCATTGACTCCATCTATGCTTCCCATTGCTTCAAGAAGGCTACCAACATCATCAAAGACCTCTCCCACCTTGGTTATACTCTCTTCCACCCTCTTCCGACGGACAGAGTTATAAAAGATTAGATACACATACAAAAAGATTTTAAGAACAGCATCTTCCCCGCTGTTATCAGGCTTTTGAATGGACCTCTCCAATGTTAATTCTGATGTCTCTCTCTCTCTGCGGCTGTATCACTGTATTCTGCACTCTGTTATGCTATCCTGATGCACTTTGTATAGTGCAATCTACCTGTAGAACACGCAAAGTTTTTCACTGTATCTCAATATATTGACAACAATAAATCAAATCAAATCAAACCAAACCTATCCCTGTCTTAAATTATACTCTACAGCCCTCTGTGGCAATGAGTTCCACAGATTCACCAACCTCTGCGTGAAGAAATTCCTCTTCATTTCAGTTCTAAAGAGTCGTCCCTTCACTTAGGCTGTGCTGTGCAGTCCGAGTCTCTCTTACTAGTGAAAACATCTTCTCCATGTCAACTCTATCCAGGCCTCTCTGTATTCTACTAGTTTCAATGAGATTCTCCTCATCCTCCTGAAGTCCATCATGTACAGACCCACAGTCCTCAACAGCTCCTCATATGAAAAACCCTTCATTCCCGGGATCATTCATAGTGAACTTCCCCTGGACACTGTCCAAGGCCAATACATCCTTCCTTCGATACCCAAGTCCAAAACTGCGCAGAATATTCCAAATGCAGTTTGACCAGAGCCTTATACAGCCTCAGAAGTGTTGCTAGCATCCTCACCTCCTCCCCCATCTCCCGGGGGTAAAATTAAATCCATGCAAACACAACTGTGGCAGGGAACTTTTATCAGCACAGAGAGCATAAAGGAATGAATTGATGAGGAGTGATAAGGACCAACACTATCAAGATCAATTGCAGTTACAGAAGCCATTAAGTAATCCAATCATGGTTTGTGGACAGGTCAAGGAAGCAAAGTATAGTTTGACAGGAAATTTATGCCGACATTGTGAAAATATCAGTTGAACCATGCTTACAAAATGATTTGAGTTAAAAATCACCCAATACCAGGTTATAGTCCAACACATTTATTTGGAAGCACTACCTTTTGAAGTCCACCCCCTGCTGTGGGACAGGCCTTTTGAAAATCGTCAGGCTGAAGGATGTTTTTGATATCAGGATTAAGTGAAGGAGTGAGGGTGTCAAACAAATACCCTCCCAATAGAAATTTCACTTGGGACTGGATTTTATCTGCCCCTGTCTGATGTATTTTCAGCAGGATAGACCCAGGGTAGTAACAGAGAGTGCCAAGACCATCATCTTCCCCCGACTCCCAACTTAACTCCCTTCCAATACAGATAATGGCCGCCCTAACCACATTTAAGTAAAACGCTGTTCTAAAGCTAATTGGCCACAATGATAGCCTACCCAAGCGATGATCTGGTTGGAGTGGGCAGGCAGGCACAAGTGGATAGCACAGTTTTTTCTGCCAAGGATGGAAAGAAAAGGTGGATGCTATCTTCAGAGGGTGTCCTATCATAACAGGGGCGCTACCATTCACCAACAAAATATAATAACATGCTGTCCCTTCCCCATCACATAGATGCTCAAAAACATTACTGCCAACCCCCAAAGTGGCCAAACCACTTCATCCAATGCTCTTGACTGGAAGGGTTCCACTGGCTCTTCTTCTTGGGACTCTGGCTGTACTGGCAATGCCCATGACCCAGCCCTGGTGCTGCCAGGACATTGGACCTGTCAGCTAATTGGATTGGTTGACAGTTCCACTCTGTAGAAAGTGTAGCCCATCCTGCGTGCCATTTATATGGAGGTTGGCTTGCTTAGTTAGCTGGGTAACTGGTTTGTGATGCAGAATACTGCCAACAGCATGGATTCAATTCCTGCACAGGCTGAGGTTACTGGTAAGGAATCTCATTCACATTTATGGGCGGCACAGTGGCACAGTAGTTAGCACTGCTGCCTCACAGCGCCAGAGACCTGGGTTCAATTCCCACCTCAGGCGACTGACTGTGTGGAGTTTGCACATTCTCCCCGTGTCTGCGTGGGTTTCCTCTTGGTGCTCCGGTTTCCTCCCACAGTCCAAACATGTGCACGTTAGGTGAGTTGGCCATGCTAAATTGCCCGTAGTGTTAGGTGAAGGGGTAAATGTAGGGGAATGGGTCTGGGTGGGTTGCACGTCAGCGGGTCGGTGTGGACTTGTTGGGCTGAAGGGCCTGTTTCCACACTGTAAGTAATCTAATCCTCGCCTCAGGACTGAGGTGTGGTGAACCTCAGGTCAAATCACCACCAGTTATTTCTCTCTCTCTCTCAGTCCAGTAAGGTTATGGTGACTTTACCCCTTCTTTATTGCTCAAGGCAGACTTGTTGGCTAAGTGTCGACGTTCCTTCTTAGGTAATCCCCGCTCCACACAATAAAAAAAGGAGATTCCTCTATTCATCTCATTTCAGCCATTAAAGCGAAACTCCCAAATAGTTGGCCTTTCAATTTTAAGTAGCCCTTTGTTCTGGATTCCCCAAAAAGAGAATAATATTTTCTGTATTTACCCTGTCGAATCACGTTATGATTTTACATACCTGTATTAGAGAATCTGTCAACTTTAAAATAAAGGGGAAAAACAGCCAGGTTCATGTCCAAATGATTCAAGCTTTGAAGGCTTTGTATCATTGAATTCAATCTGTACTGAATTGAATCCAACATATCATTTCTCAAGACAGTGTGTCCAGAAACAAACAGTGTTGTCGATGAGATCTGTTTATTACTTTTTTCTGACAATTGAAGAGTAACTTCCTGCCTTTCATATTCAATTCCCATTGAGGTATGTTCCAACCTGAAATGCATTTGAGCTGGAAGTTGACAGAAATCAGTCCCACATCGATCCAATCCTGTGGTCACCTATTACCACTTACATGTGCTTTCTTCAGTTGACTTTAAAGCTGATTCCCCACCATATAAAAAAGTTATAATTACTCTCACTTAAAGCTCAGTGAAAGGTTAATTGTTGTTTCACCCTGAAGTCCTGAATGCAGACCCTAATGAATTCAGGTTGCAATGTACACCTAGAATATTGTGGCAGGCCATATTCTGTCACCACAAAGATCAGACAATCCTATTTTGAGGTTAAATGATTTTTAAAAAATTTGATACTGAAGCAAGACATGATGCTGAAAGAATTTTGATTAATGTTTGGGAGTAAAACATGTGAACCTTTAAGTGTTACTTGTGTAAAAAAAAGCAACACATCCCGAGTTTAATCTTGTGTTTTATTGAAGAAATGTGCATTTTAACAATTTAATAATTTCTTCAGAATAACTGGGGTGATGGGGTTGGGGGGGGTGGGGTGGAAGGGTGCAGTGGGAGGAAGGGGAATTAATTATAACTACAAGCTAATAACTAATGGTGTCCATGATACAATTAATTGCATGAAAACTCATCTAGCTCACTAACAGCCTTAGAAGAAGGAAATCTGTCATTCTTATCAGGTCTTTTCTTTTCTTTATTCATTCACAGGATGAAGCCACCATTGGCATTTGCTGCCCAGAAGGCAGCTAAGAGTCAACACATTGCTGTGTGTCTGGAGTCACATGTGGGCCAGACCAGGATTGCAGTTTCCTTCCCTAAAGGTCATTAGTGAACCAGATGGGTGTTTGTCCCAACATTCGATTCATGGTCATCATTAGACTCTTAATTCCAGATTGTGATTGAATTCAAATTCCACCATCTGCTATGGCAGGATTCAAACCCAGGTCCCCAGGAGTCTGGGTTAACAGTCTGGCTATAATACCACTAGGCCATCTGCCTTCCCACTTGTCTGGCTTTCATGTGACTTCAGGGCCACAGCAATGTGATTGTTTCTTAATTGCTCTCTGAAGTAGCTTAGCAGATCTATCATTTTAAGGCTAATTAGGGCAACAAATGCTGGTTTTACCACTGATACTTCTCATGAAAGAATAAAAGAAAATGTAATAAGGTGTGCAGAACTGTGCACAATATGCTAGATGTGGTCTGAAGTAATGTTTTAAACAGTGCCAGTATAACTTGCCTGCCCTTATATTTGAAGGCTTAGCCAATAAAGAGAAGCATCCCAAAAGCCTTCTTGATCACCTTATCCACTATCCTTCAGAGATGCTATACATGTAATCTTGTCATTGGACTTGCAATAGCCATGAAGAAATTTCTCAAAGTCAATGTCAGCACTGTAGACACAAAAACAGAAATTGAGGAAGAGTCAATGACCCAAAATGTCAACTCTGATTTCTCTCCACAGATACTGCCACACCTGCTGAGCTTTTCCAGAAATTTCTGTTTTTGTTTCTGATTTATAGCATCTGCAATTTGTTCAGTTTTTAACACTGTAGATACATCCTGTTGTGTCTTGAATACTAATGTTAAGGTATAATCTGATGCAGAGATGATTACCTCCAAGAAAATCCTTTACTCAGTGGAATTGTGATTTGTATCCATCCTACAGGATGTCTTAATGCTTTTCCTTTATTAAAATGAAGGTGGGAAAATGCTGACAAATGTAGCTTAGCCCTTGGAACCATCCAAACAGCTTGTGATGTCCCTTTATCTTTGAAACTAATTTTCAGATATCATTGAATTTCTTGATCATCGCGATAAAAAAAAGAACGAAAATAAATGTTTTCAAAGTTCGACATTAAAATAGTTTCCTCCCACCATCCAAAGATGTGCAGGTTAGGTGGATTGGCCATGCTAAATTGCCCCATAATGTCCAGGGATGTGCTGGCTAGGTGGGTTAGAATGAGAAATGCAGGGTTACCGGGATAGGGTAGGGGGATGGGTCTGGGTGGGAATGTTCTTCAGAGCATTGGTGTGGACTCGATGGGCTGACTAGCCTGCTTTGACAGTATAGGGATTCTCTAACCAGATTTTCTTAATGTCTTTGATATAAGAGGAAGCATTTATGAGTGTTAATAGTGGAAGAGTTCAAATTAATATAGCTCAACATTTCTGTGAAATATTTGCATTGACTACATCCCTTCCAATTATGTTCAAATCAGCTTTGCCAAAATGATCCAGAAAATAACAAGTCTTCATCCAGAAAGAAAAAATTCAGAGTGCCAAAAAAAATCAGTGCAAGAATGTGAATAAATAACATTAGAGTTAATATAAATAGCTTTCAGAAAGTAGAACTTGAGTTGGCCAAATTAGTACAACCAGGATTCAGAGGGACAGAAAGGTAAGAATAATAACCAAAATGACAAGATATCAATGAATTGCTAATCGTTTTGAAATCTTAAAAGAAAAATAATTGAGTTTGACATTGAACTGGCGGCAATCAGTTGGAAGTTAATTGGACGTTCAGTGATCAAATTACTTTTATGTCCTCATATGCTACAAATACACATCACAACATTAGGCAAGATGCATTAACACATATAAGGTGCTTAGGAAATGCATCCTTACAGCTTAACTCAGCAGTTTAATGATGGAATTGTTACTTATTTCAAAGGGAATAGCACTAAATTGTTTAAAAGCAGGACTGTGAAGAAATGATGCAGGCATTTGGTTTAATTTGTTTTCAACATTAGAGCTAATGGGCACAATAATTAACAACGTTAATTTTTTTTGTCTGTTAAATGCCTAATAAGGACAGTGTGAATCTATTCATTACTCACTCCACTTGATTATCATGGGCCAACAACTCTCAGAACATTCCAAACACACGTTCAGCAAAGAATATCATGGAAATTCAGAGTGTGAATATGCAGGGAGCAAGCAATCCCCATCTTTTCCCTGCAGTGTTGTTTAAGGCCACACCTTTGTTCTATGAAAAGTAATGTGTCTCAACATTGGGCATCTACTTTCATCTTTTCCAGGCTACCACCAAGGAAGGATTTGTCTTAAGCCCCGCCTAGGATTCCTAGGTGCAAGATTAGCCCCTTAAAACAAGATTATGTACGTGAAACATGGCTGCTGACCTCTTTATAGAATCCCCAGGGACCACAAGAAAGGGTAAAACCTCATCAAAGCAGAAAAAAATAAAACACTAAATCTTTATCATGTTAACCCAAAGTTGTGATTTCAGTCACTTTGATGACAATTATAAAGTGGAGGTGCCAATTTCGGACTGGGGTGGACAAAGTCAGAATTCAGATGACACCAGGTTATAGTCCAACAGGTTTATTTGAAGTTACAAGCTTTTGGAGCGTTGCCCCTTCTTTAGGTGAAGTGAGAGAGAAGTACAGAGACACAGAATATATAGGCAGAGAAATCAAACGGTCAGACATATGGTGTGAGTGAAGTGTCAACAAGCCAAATCATAGATCTCTGCAGATGATCAAAAGTGTCAGATGGTGTGAGTAAAGTGTGAACAACTGAATAACAGGTAACAGTCTAACCAACGTAATAGGTAATCCAAAACTGTACAAACTAATTAAGGTAGGGAGATCATAACAATTTATCAAGGTGATGATGTCAAAACAGGACAGTAAAAAAGACTTTAGATACAAAACAGGGTGGTGGGGTCTCATGTAGTGTGACATGAACCCAAGTTCACGGTTGAGGCCACCTTCATGGGTACGGAACTTGGCGATTCTGTGTTGTTGTGTGCCTGGAAGGCTACCTTACCCGTAGATTTGAGGCTGAATATCCTTGATTGCTTAAGTGTTTCCCCTTTGGGAGGGATTGACGTGGAACAACCAAAAACAATTTTAAACTCATCAGGCAGGAGGTGACATGAACCGGGAAGCAGAATTGAGAGTCCCAAAACAAGCAGCAGAGCAGCCGAATTTCAAATAGGTATCATCGCAGGGTTACGCAGGAAAGTGAAATCATCACTTCACATTCCAGAACCATTCGCAAATACCGAAGGCACACAGCTGTCCGAGAGCTGGGACTAAAATGGAGGAAGCATTTTCCTTGATATTGAACAAGCTCAGGATTTATCAAACAGGACCAGTGTGATCAAGTCAGTACTCTGCTCCATGCTCTACGCAAAAAAGGTGGCTCAGGTTTCACGTTCTTACTGAGGAAGCCTCAAAAGCCTTTGATGTATATTTCAGAATGCATCAAAAGCCTAATTACTGAATGGTCTAAATGTAACAGAGATCAGAGAGTGCATCAATTCCTATTTCAATTACCTTTACAGATTAACTAGAAACTGTGTGTATGAAAATCTAAAGAGTGAACAAGACTGCACTATCATTGAGATAATGGAAGTGGGACTTTGATTTATGCCAATCAATGAATGATTAATGTTTGTGAATAACTAACGAGACAGATCCAGATCCTGAAGCAGAATCGTGTGATAGTTTGTAGAGTCTGAGAGCCTATGGAAGAAGCCAAGTACATCTAAGCAATTTATAGGGCTAAAAACAGAAAGCGTGGAAAGCAAATCCCACCAAAGGTAGTAAAATCATGCCAACCTCCAATGTGAAAAGCATTAGATGTGGTTGGAACAAGCTGCATAAGTACGATGACTACCAAACAGGGGAATCTGAGTGTCATAATATTAGTAAATTTGGACGTTCTTTTTTAAAAAAAGTGTTGTTGTTCTAAAATGGCAATCAATGGATATAAGAGACAACAAAATTTTAAACACAACTACATCCAGGAAGTGGGAGAATCAAAACCACAGAAACTAGATCTATTAGAGGAGATCAATAGCCCAGAGAATAAATACTGGTCAGTAAATATCAAGGTAGAGGGGCAGTTGAATGAGCTTAAACAAGACATTGGGTTAGGAAAGTTAATAGAGAAGTCTAACAAGTTAAAATGTTGAGAATAGATCAAGTTAAAACCTGCCTCACTCGAACTGCAACCCCAGGAGGGACTAATTCAAAAGTCAAAAGGTCAGTTTGTTGCAAACATAAAGACAGAGTAAAAAACTGAACCACACTGTATATTACAGAATGCAGAATATTTTCTTTTGTGCAGGAAAACATGCTTGAAATTGAAATTCGTCGATAAGACTGGCGGAATGAAAAAGCAATGTGGAATTTGCAAAAGAATTCCCTGAATTATTCACACACTGAGTAAATTTTAAAATGACATCATATTACATTACAGGCAAATGTGAAATTAATATCTCTTCACTTCATGTAAGGTACTACACCCTCTAATGGATAAATGAATGAAGGCAGAAATTAAAAAGCATGCAACGGAGGGTAATTTCACCAATCACAGTACTCACTAAACATTGTTTCATTATGATTGCTGTTCTTAAACCAAATGAAACCTTAGTGTAGACATGGACCCAGCCCACCTTAAAGCAGTACAACATGAAATATATTGAAAGTGATCAGTTGATTGAAGCTTAACAAAATTGGCAAAGAGTGCAATGTTCACAAAATTAATACTAAGAGTGAATTTTGGCAAGTTATCTTGTTTCAGGAATCAAGACTGCTAACTCCTTTCACAACGCCTTTGGTCATTATTATTGCAACAGATGAACCTTTGGAATAGTGGCTATCTACCTGAAACATTCCAAAGGACAATTTTCAACTTGTTCAAAGGGAAACAACAGATGCATTATGGATTATATTCTAGTACGTAGTTCCATAAAAGAGGAGCAGAATCATATAATGCTGGATATGAGTGTAACGTTAAATGACAAGTGTGAATTTGCAAAGCTTATTATGAAAATCTTTGATCACATCCTGCATGTCATAGGAATAAAAGTTGACCCTCAAAAAAACTGAAACAACCCAAGGATTACTGTCACCTGGGAATATAAAGCAACAATACAATTTTGAAAGTATTGTCACATTATAACCTACAGTCATGAAAAATAATACCTGCACATGTGTTGAAGGTAGGTGGTGGTGGAGAGTTGGTTTTCAGACTGGAGGCCTGTCACCAGTGATCTGCTGCAAGGATTGGTGCTGGG
Source organism: Chiloscyllium plagiosum (assembly GCF_004010195.1). Taxonomy (NCBI): domain Eukaryota; kingdom Metazoa; phylum Chordata; class Chondrichthyes; order Orectolobiformes; family Hemiscylliidae; genus Chiloscyllium; species Chiloscyllium plagiosum. The sequence goes on along the minus strand of NC_057712.1, from coordinate 8,368,491 downwards.
TCCACTGCTTTTTGTCATTTGTATAAATGATGTGGATGTGAATATAGGAGATATAGTTAGTAAGTTTGCAGACAATACTAAAATTGGAGATGTAGTGGACAGCCAAGAAGGTTACCTCAGATTACAATGGGAGCTTGATCAGATGGGCCGAGGCATGGTGGATGGAGTTTAATTTAAATAAATATGAGGTGCTGCATTTTGGAAAGGCAAATCAGGGCAGGACTTATTTACTTACTGGTAAGAATCTGGGAAGTGTTGCTGAACAAAGAGACCTTGGAGTGCAGGTTCATAGTTCCTTGAAAGTGGAGTCATGCGTAGATAGGATAGTGAAGAAGGCGTTTGGTATGCTTGTTTTATTGGTCAGTACCTTGAGTATAGAAGTTGGGAGGTCATGTTGCCACTGTACAGGACATTGGTTAGGCCACTTTTGGAATACTGCGTCCAAATCTGATCTCCCAACTATAGTAAAGATGTTGCAAAACTTGAAAGGGTTGGAGTATTTGAGCTATAGGGTGAGACTGAATAGGCTGGGGCTATTTTATCTGGAGTGTCAGAAGTTTATAAAATCATGAGGGGCACGATATGGTGAATAGTCGTCTTTTTCCGAGGATGGGGAGTCCAAAACTAGAGGGCATAGGTTAAAGCTGAGAGGAGAAAAGTATAAAAGAGACCTAAGAGGCAACTTTCTCTTGCAGAGGGAGCTGTGTGTATGGAATGAGCTTGTGGTGGAGATTGATACAATTTCAACATTTAAAGTGCATCTGGATTGGTATATGAACAGGAAAGATTTACAGGGATATGGACCGAGTGCTGGCAAATGGGACGAGACAAAATTGGGATATGTAGTCAGCATGGATGATTTGGACTGAAGGATCTGTTTCCATGCTGTGTGTTGCTATGACTCAATGTGTCATCCACAGTTCAGAATGCTACAAGTCCAAGATGACAGAAATGTAAAACATAGGAGCAAAAGTGTATTTGACTCTTTGAGTCTGCTCCACCATTCATCATGATCATGGCTGACCATCCAATCAATAACCCATTCCTGCTTTTCTGACCATATCCATATCCACACAGACAGTCACCCAAGGCTGGAACTGAACCTAGCTCCTTGACTCTGAGAGGAAGCAGTTTCAACCACTTAGACACCATGCCACTAATAAGAGTCACTAGGTGAAAGGTCACCAGAACGTTAACTTTGCTCTCTCCCAACAGGTGCTGTCCAAGCTGGTACATTTCACCAGGGATATTTGTTTCTGCTTCAGGAATTAAAAAGTAGTTTGCACTCTACTGGAGTGGGCTAGTGGAGTGGATTACTTTCACATGTATACTCCTGGGAAGTATCTCCTGGTTATCCCTGCTGTCATGGGGAAAGAAATAATGTTCTCTCACTCCAAGGGCTGCAAACCAGTTTGAAACAAAAAGGAACTTTCATCAGCTCACAAAGACATAGGAGTGCCATTGTTTTAATCACCTTGAGCTTGAACCCTGTCGAAAGGCACTGGACCACATCCAGCAGGCGGAGTGCTACATGGACAGCAGATTATTTGACATGGTCACCCCACAGTTTAAAGAAGGGTCAGAAGAAGGGAGATATGCAGCTACTCAGGAAAGCATATGGTTGAAGGACAGGTATATTGTTGGAAAAGGGTGAGAGGGACGGTTCCTCTGGGGAATATAGCACAACCCAACTGGGCAAGTGAGGAGGAGAAGAGAGAGGAAGAGTAATAGTGGGAGGAGACTCAATAACGAAGGGTACAGACAGGCATTTCTGCAGCTTATATGTGAATCCAGGATAATGTGTGCGTTTTCTTCCAGAAGCCAGGATCAAGGATGCCATGGAAAGGTTACTGGGCATTCTGTTGGGGGGCCAAGGACAACAGAGGTCATGGTTCACATTGATACTAACAACATAGGGAGAATTAGGAGTGAAGGTCCTGCAACATGATGTTAGGGAACTATGTAGTAGATTGAAACGCAAGACCACAAAGATTGTAATCTCTGAATTGTTACTGTTGTCACATGGTAGTGTACGTGGACGTAGATAGATGCAGATGAATGCATGGCCAGAAAGATGGTACAGAAGGGAGGGCTACAGATTCTTGGATCACTGTATTCACTTCTGAGGAAGATGGGGCTTGTACAAATCCGATGGGCCACACCTGAGCCAAAATGAGACCAATGTCCTTGCAGGGGCCTTTGTTCATACATTAGTGAGGGTTTAAACTAATTTCATAGGTAAATAGAATGGACAATAGGAGGTGATATACAGACAAACATAGGAGGGATAAGAACTCAGTTTGCAAGTCAGAGTACATACAGTCAAGTTAAAGCACAATGGAGCACTGGGAGGTTCAATAGCATTAATTTTAATGCAATGAGTCTCATGAATAAGGCTAAAGAGTTCAGGATACTGATTAACACATGGGAATATGGCATCATTGAAATCACAGATGTGGATGAGGGAGGGACTGAACCTGCAACTCAATATTCCGGAAACAAAAACAAAAACTGCTAGAAAAGCTCAGCAGGTCTGGCAGCATCTTTGGAGAGAAATCAGACAATGTTTCGGGTCCAGTTACCCTTCCTCACAACCCTTCCTCCCAGTTCTGAAGAAGGTTCACTGAGTCTGAAAAGTTAACTGTGATTTCTCTCCACAGATGCTGCCAGATCTCCTGAGCTTTTCCAGTAATTTCTGTGTTTTTGTTTCAGATTTTCAGCATCTGCAATTCTTTCAGTTTCACTCAATATTCCAGGGCATAGAATCTTCAAACGAGATAGGGAGGTATGAAAAAGAGGGGCTGGTGTCACAATATTGATTAAGGAGGCAAACGTGAGGACTGCAGATGCTGGAGATCAGAGTCTATATTAGAGTGGTGCTGGAAAAGCACAACAGGTCAGGCAGCATCCGAGGAGCGAAGAGCTTTTGCCCAAAACGTCGATTTTCCTGCTCCTCGGATGCTGTCTGACCTGCTGTGCTTTTCCAGCAACACTCTAATCTAATATTGATCAAGGAGTCAATTACTGCCATATGATGGGTCATATCTTAGATGGTTACATAAAAATAATAGGATAACAATAGAAAAGGATTTCAATTTTTCAAGTGTTAATTGGAATAGACAAAAGCTAGTATCTGAGAGAGCATTATAAGCTTATGCACAAAAATCCAATAAGAAAGTCCTGAACTGAATTTATGGAACAGTCAAGTACTCCAACAGTCAATGGGGAAGGGGGAGCGCAGCATTTTGGTGAAATTCACGTGTCAGTAAGACTAAAATATTCATTAAAAAGGAAAAGATGGAGCAAAAATAAAGATTCTGAATTGGGGGAAAGCCTATTTTAATATGAAAAGGCAGGACCTGGTGAAAGGACACTGGGGTGTGGCTATGTGTAGGAAAACCTACAGGGCAGTGGGAGTCTAGGAACAGAGAGAGGAAGTATTATATGGTTTTTGTGGGCTTAAAATTGGATAGAGACTCAGGCCTAGATGAGATTCTTCCAAGGCTGCTCAGGGAGGCAAGGGAGAAGATAGCAGGGATGTGAACATTAATTTCCAAATCGTCTCTGACCATAGAAGTGTCAGAGGACTGAAAGATAGATAATGTGGAATCATTATACAAAAACAATGAGAGGGATAAACCAGGGAACTGTGGGCTAACATAAGCTGAGTGTAACTTTTAGACCACATTCTTCGAGACATATTTAATGTTTCCACTTGAAGAGAAAAGGATTAACCAAGGATGGTCAACATGGATTTGTCAGGGGGAAATCATTTTGAATAGGTTGATTTGAGTTTTTTAAGGAGGTAACTGGGCATGTAGATGAGGGTACTGCAGCCAGTGTAGTATGCACAAACTTCAATAAATGTTTGACACAGTGTCACACGGGAGCCTAGTTGAGAAAGTAAAAACCCATAAGATCCAGAGCAATTTGACAAATTGATTCTCGAATTAGCTTCATGGCAGGAGGCAGGAAATGATGACTGAAGGATGTTTTTGTGATTGGAAGTCTCTGTCTAGCGGCAGACCACAGATCCTTTGCTCTTTGTAGTGTAGAGTAAAGACTTAGACACAAATGTTGAAGATTTGATCAAATTGCATATAACATGTAAGTTGGTGGTCTAATAAATAGCAAGGAGGAAAGATTTAGACTACAGGATAATATAATTTGATGGTCAGGTGGGCAGAACAATATCATATGGAATTTAGTCTGGAAAAAGGTGTGAGCTGATGCACTTTGGAAGGATTAACAAAATAAAGGAGAACACAATGAATGTTAGGACCCTAGGAAGTCTAAGGATCAAAGACACCTTGGTGTGCATATCCATAAACCTTTGAAGGCAACAGGACAGGTAGATAATGTGGTTGAGATGACGTATGAGATACTTGTCTTTATTAATTGAAGCGCTGAATACAAGACCAGGCAGATTGTGTCGGAGCTGTACAAACATTAGTTCGGCCACAAATGGAACACTGTGTGCAGTTCTGGTCACACACTATGGGAAGGATGTGATTGCTTTTGAAAGGATGTAGAAGAGATGGACCCAGATGGTCTGGGATGGTTTAGGCTAGGGTTATTTTCTTTGACTAGAGGAGGCTGAGAGGAACTTGATTGAGGTATTCAAGATTATGAGTTGCATAGAGTAGATAGGAAGGAACCTTTCTCCTTAGTAGAAGGGTCAATAATCAGGAAGCATAGATTTAAGGCAAAGACCATTACATTCTGAAGGGATTTAAGGCAGAACTTTTTCACCTCGAGGATTATGGTTATCTAGAATTCACTACCTTGAAAGGTGGAACCACATTAGCTGACCACTAGTGCTCTGGCACCTTTACTACTGTCAGAGAAGAATTAAAAATTTGGGTCAGAGTCCCTATAATTTCCTCTCTCATTTCCCACCGCAACCTGTGATATATAACTCATCTACACTTGGGGATCTGTCCACTTGCCAAAACCTACAATACATCTTCACTATCTACATCAATCTGCTCAAAAACCTCAGTCTGAACTCAGTACTAACAGTGTTCATCTCCAAAGTGAAGGTAGATGTGAAGTACTTGTTTAACACGTGACCAATGTCCTCCTGCTCCACACATTGATTGTGCTTTTGGTCTGATGGGGCCCTACTCTTTCCCTGGTTCTCCTCCTTCACCTTGATATATTTACAGAATGTCTAAATATGCTCCCTAATCTTACCCTCTCTGTTCTCCTAATTGCTTTCTTAAGACTATCACCCACCCTTGAAAACTAGTCACACTGATATTGTCAACAAAATATGGAAATGGCAGGTATACTGAATAACTAATTTGCATTAATGTTCACAGGAGAAGTTAGCATACCAATGATGCCTAAGCAAAGAAATATTGAATCAGGGAAAATGACATGCAAAGGAGCAGAGGCAAAATAACATTAATTAAATCAAATATTGGCACTAATTGCAAATCCCCAGGATGATAAGGTTTCTTACCAGGATTTTAAAGGAAGTAAATAAGAACATTATGGGTGCCTTAACTATAATGTTTCAAAATCCTCTCAGTTTGGGCAACCTTCCTTTCACCTGGAAAATTGGGCTTGCTATTTCACTATTTAACAAAGAAACTGGAATGGGAAACCACTTAAGCCAAGATCCATTGTCAAAAAATTGCCAACTCTGGGATTAAGGAAGCAGCCAAAGTTGTGGAGTTTCTCAGCAATTTCTGTCCTTGAACCTGAAATCAATGCTGACACAGCATCTTGAAATTTTTTATCTGATCCGAAAGAGTAACATGGAAGTCCACCTGATAAATCTGACTGATTTGTTTTGAGGTGGTGATTGTATGATATTGTACTGGTCAGGAGTGTGCAAGCACACAAGGACCGATATGCATAGCCATACACATTAGGAGTAGTCCAGTCAGCTGCCTGGGCCAGTTTTGCCATTCGATGAGATCATGGCTGGTCTGATTGTGTCCTCAACTTCACATTCTTGCCTAATCCCAGTAGCCTTTGATGCCATTGTTAGTAAAAATGTATTTTTGGATGTATTTGATATAAATTTCTGGAAAGCATTTGGTAAAGTCCCTCACAAGAAATTGTTAGCTAAATTTGAAGTTCATGAAATAGAGGCAAACTATTAACATGGTTAAAAATTTCACTGAGTGGCAAGTAGCTAATGTTCCTCTATTCAAGAAGGCAAATAGGGACAATTCAGGAAACGAGAAACCGATAAGTCTCACATCAGTGGTTGGGAAGCTATTAGTGAGAATTCTTAGGGATAGGATTTATGTGCATTTGGAAAAGCATGGCCTAATTAGGAACAGTGAGCATGGCTTTGTGCAGGGCAACTCATGTCTTACTAATTTGATTGAATTTTTCGAGGAGATGATGCAGGGGATTGATGAGAGTAGAGCAGTGGATGTTGTCTGCATGGATTTTAATAAGGCTGTCAACGAAGTCCCTCATGGTAGGATCATCCAGAAGATTAATATGCACAGGATCCATGGTGACTTGGCTGCACGGATTCAGAATTGATTTACTATAGAAGGCAAAAATGATGACTGCAAATGCTAGAGATTAGAGCCGAGAGGGTGGTGCTGGAAAAGCACAGCAGGGCAGGCAGCATCCGAGGAACAGGAAAATCGATGTTTCGGGCAAAAGCCCTTCATCAGGAATCCCATAGATCATGGGTAAGAATTGACCTTCCCATAGAAGGCAGAGGGTAGTGGTGGAGGGGTGTTTTTCAGGCTGGAGATCCATGACTAGTGATGTTCCACAGGGATCCATACTGGGACCTCTGCTATTTGTGATTTATAAAAGTGACTTGGATGAAAATGTAGATAGGTGGGGTTAGTAAGTTTGCAGATGATACAAAGATTGGTGGAATTGTGGATAGTGTAGAAGTTTGTCAAAGGATACAAAATCGAGAGTGTGGTGCTGGAAAATGACAGTGGGTCAGGCAGCATCTGAGGAGCAGGAGAATCAATGTTTCCGGCATAAGTCCTTCATCAGGAATAGGATACAGCGGGATATAGATCAGTTGCAGATATGGGCGGAGAAATGGCAGATAGAGTTTAATCCGGGTAAGTGTGAGGTGCTGCACTTTGGGAAATCAAATGTTAAAGAAAAATATACAGTTAATGGCTAGACCCTGAACAGCATTGATGTACAGAAGGATCTTGGGGTTCAAGTCCATCGCTCCCTGAAAGTGGCCACACAAGTAAACAGGGTGGTAAAGAAGACATATGGCGTTTATTGCCTTTATTGGTCAGGTAATTGTGTACAAGAGTCAGGATGTCATGTTGCAGCTTTATAAGACTTTGGTTCAGCCACACTTAGAGTATTGCGTTCAATTCTGGTTGCCTCTTTACAGGAAGGATGTGGAGACTTTGGAGAGTGTGAGGAGAGATATACCAAGATACTGCCTGGATTAGAGGGTATGAGCTATAAGGAGAGTCTAGAAAAAACTCGGGTTGTTTTCTGTGGAGTGGCGGAAGCTGAAGGGAGACTGGATAGAAGTTTATAAAATCATGAGATGAATAGATAGGGTTGATGGTCAGAATCTTTCTCCCAGAGTTGAAATGTCTAAAACAAGGGGGCATGGATTTAAGGTGAGACAGGTAAGTTCAAAGGAGGTATGAAGGGCGGTTTTGTTTTACACAGAGTGTGAAACATTCTGCCAAGGGTGGCAGTGGAGGCTGTTCCAAAAGGGGCATTTAAGAGCACAAGAATATGCAATGAATGGACGGATATGGACCAAGGGCAGGCAGAAGGGATTTGTTTGGTTTGGCACAACATAGTGGACTGAAGGCTCCATTCCTGTGGCTGCACTGTTCTATGTTCTCTATGAGACCTTGGGATGATGGGAAGGTAGACAAATTTATCAGATGTGACTAATGGTGTCCTGCAAAAATCTGTGTTAGTGCCTGCATGATTTACAATTTTTTAATCACTTGGATAGTAAGATAGAAAACCAAACATCCAAAACTGTTGATGACAATCATAAGCAGCATATTTAACAGTGTAAATGAAAGCTTAATATTACAAAACCCTGTGACAGACTAAGTGAAGCGACAAAACTGTGGCAAATGGATGTCATTGTAAGCAATTGTAAGGTCATCCACTTTAGACTAAAGTATAGGTCACCCACTTTAATGGTCGAAACCGGAAGCTTCCAAAATGATGGAGAGTAATAAATATTAGAAGTCTGAACTGTACAGAAAACAAATTAGATTGACTTTCTGTTCAAAGAGTTGTACTGTTATCAGAATTTGGATTTCATACACACCAGCTCTCAGGATCTCTAAGCAATCTGGATGAGTGTACGTGTGCATGTGTACTAATGAAGGTGAAGGAGGAGGATTCAGTTGTTGTGGTCCATGTTGATACCCACTATGTAAGTAGAACTAGGAAAGAGTTCTAGAAATGCATGGAGAGTTTCTTTTAATTCACTCATGTATGTGGGTGTCACTGGCTGACTAGCATTTATTCCCAATTCCCCAGTTTCTCTTGTGAAGGTGGTGAGCGGCCTACTTGAATCACTGCAGTTCATGTGCTAATGGCACACTACATGCTGTTAGGAAGGAGATTCCAGAATTTTATCCCAACAACACTGAAGGAGTGACAATATATTTCCAAGTCAGGACAGTGTGTAGCTTAGAAGGATAGACACAGATAAGCGAATGGGCAAAATCTTGGCAGATGGAATATAATGTGGGAAAATGTGCAGTTATCTGCTTTGGAAGGAATAATAGAGGAGTTATGTATCATTTAAATGGAGAAATACAAAGAACACAGGGATTTGGTAATTCTCATGCATGAATTACAAAAAGTAAACATGAAGTTCATTGGATATTAGGGAAGGCAAATAGAATGTTGATCTTTATTTCAAAGGAAATTGAGTAGAAAAATGGGAATATCTATACAAAGTACTAGTCAAGTCACAAACGGAATACTGTGCACAGATTTGGGCCCTTTATCAAAGCATAAACATACTGACATTGGAGGCATAACAGAGAAGCTTAATTAGTTCATACCAGGGATGGAGGGACTGCCTTAGTTTGGTAGATTGGGTCTATACTTGTTGAATCACACAAGGTTCTTAAAGCACTGGTAAATGCAGAAAGGTTTGTCCCCCTTGTGGGAGAGTCTCGGGCCAGAGGACACAATCTCAGAATAAAAGGTCATGTTTAAGACAGAGAGTAGGCCGGATTTCATCTCTCAGAGGATTGCGAATCGATGAATTGAATTGAATTGAATTGAATTTATTACCATGTGCACTGAGGCACAGTGAAAAGCTTTGCTTTGTGAACAAACAGACAGATCACATAGTTAGGTAGCATAGATAAGTAAATAATAGGTAAAAACAAAAATAAAAATCAGAAACAAAACAGAAATTGTGGAAAAAATCAACAGGTCTGGCAGCATCTGTGGAGAGGAAGCAGAGTTAACCTTTCAGGTCCAGTGACCCTTCTTCAGAGCTCAATTTGTGTCAACCTGACTGCATTAATGTCTAAATGCCAACGGAATTCTTTAGTATAGACGTCTGTCGAGGCTGGGTCATGAAGGACATTGTAGGCTGAGATAGATAGATTTTTAATCTCTTAGAGAATCGAGGTTATAGGGAAAGGCAGGAAAGCAGAGTTGGGGATTATCAGATCAGCCATGCTTGCATTGAATGGTGGACTGGACTCAGTAGGCTTTATGTCCGACTTCTGCTGTTACCTCTAATGACCTTATGATCTTATGGGTGTTTAATTGAAGCGTGCAAGATCCTGAACGGTCTTGATCAGGTGGATATTGAAAGGATGTATCCTCTTTGTAAGTGAGCCCAGCATGAGGGGGCACTGTTTTAAAATCAGGGGCTGCCCTTTCAGGATAGATGTGATTTTTTTTTTATCCTCCGAGGGTTGAGAGACCTTGAAACTCTCTACCTCAGAAGGCATTGGAATGAGGCCAATTGAATACTTTTCTCACAGATGTGGATGGATTCTTGTTAGAGAGGGAATCGAGGGTAATCAGGGTAGATGGCAAAGTGGGATTTGAATCTCAAACAGATCGGCCATGACCTTGAGGAATACCAGAGCATACTCAAGGGGCCAAATCATCTACTTGTGCTTTGATTTCATATGTTCATTTACATATTGGTCTGGATAACAGTGCGTGCTTATACTGTTAAGTTTTTACTTGCAGTTTCCAGTTCACAGAAATCAGCAGCCAACACTTTACACAGAACATGATCATAACTCTACAGAAAGTACCTACTTTTGGCTTTTCTTTTTCCTTGAAGGTTGATTAATTCATTATGGCAGTTTTCCGAAGCGCATATTAATGAATATTCAAGAGGAGGAATATTCAAACATTAATGCAGTTGGGTTGACACAAATTGAGTTCTGAAGAAGGGTCACTGGACCTGAAAAGTAAACTCCGCTTCCTGTCCACAGACCTGCTGGGATTTTCCACAATTTCTGTTTTTTGTTCCTGATTTCCGGTACCCAGTGTTTTAGTGTGTGTGTGTTTCAAATTATCTTTGTTGTAATACATAAGTGACCCTTTCAATTTAAACATTGGAGTCCAATACGTGTTCACGTATGAGGGACACAAAGACTCTGGGACTAGACTCGGTGGAGTTTAGAAGGATAAGAGGGGGTCTAATTGAAACATACAGAATACTGAATAGCCTGCACAGAGTGGAAGTTGGGAAGATGTTTCCATTAGTAGGAGAGACTAAGATCCAAGGGCACAAACTCACAGTAAAAGGAAGGCTTCTTAGAACAAAGATATGGAGAAACCTCTTCAGTCAGAGAGTGGTGAATCTATGGAATTCACTGTCACAGAAGGCTGTGGAGGCCAGGTCATTGAGTGTATTTAAAGATGAGATAGATAGGTCCTTGAGAATCAACGGAATCAAGGGTTATAGGAGAATGTGGGTGAATGGGGTTGAGAAACTTATCAGCTATTGAATGGCTGAGCAGGCTCAATGGGCTGAATGGCCTAATTTCTGCTCCTATGTCTTATGGTCTTATGGTCTTGCACCCTTTATTTCCCAAATAAATTCTTATTTTTCCTGCTCACAACAGTCTCAAATATTTGTAAATATAATGTTGCTATTGCTAAGTGTAAAGAATTGAGAATACTTTAGCGTTTGGTGACTATTAGATTCTGTAAGTGTGCATCTTACAGACTTCTACTGCTGTAACTCATGATTGAGTGCTTGCACCAAAGTCCTTGCTACCAGATCCTGAAGTAATATTGCTAATATAATTGCTCCATCCTGGATAGAGGGACATTTTTATCTCAAGACCATGTGCTCTGCTAGATAGCAGTTAAATGAATGTCCCTGCAAGAAGTTAAACCTTTGGCATAATCTCCCGGGAACTAGCTGAATACTTAAAGCATAATAACAAAGCCAAGATTTTGCCCTCTGTCCTTTGGGAACCTTTGAAATCCTATCTTGGAGGATGGATTATAGTCTATGTTTCACTCGATGGGAAGTATGAGCAGGAAGTAATTAATGTGTTTTGCAGCATGTGGTCAAATAATTGGATCACTACTCAACTGCACCCTCAGCAAGAGATTTTCACATTGATTTGGAGTGGAAATTCAGCTGTTTAATATTTGAACAACTGTTTTCTTTAAATCTGCCCTGATCAACTTTATTGAACTCTGAGACAAGGCTGAAAAGTTGTTTATCCAACAAATTCATAAAACAGTGTGCAAAAAGTCTTACCCTTATCTGCTGATGTACTAAAATGTGGGTTTATTAATTAAATCGGTAAAAGATTCTAGCAGAATTTTACCCCTTTACAAAAGGATGTAAAGTTGTTTTCTGAAAGAATCCAAGTGTCTATGCTACCTGAAAAAGATAATGGGTTTTTGATTGCTGAGACTTTAGTACAGATCCCAGTTTAATAAATCAGACCCTGATAGATGCTCATCGATAAGAAGCTTATATTAACCCATACCTGTACTCCAATGGGAGTACACTATGGGACCAAGCTGCTGATTCTCTTAAGACTCATATTTAGCTCAGTCTTATAGAAAGGTTCCTCCTAATCTTTGTACATTTGACAATTAGAAAGAACAATTTATTGTAAACCAAAAACTGAGATACCATTTTCTATTCACTGTCATTTCATTTTCTCCAATGAACCAAATAATATTGACTATTGTTGTTTTTCACATTGTAGATGTATGTATGTGCGTCAAAATAATGGTTCAGGTCGATTAAAAATATTGTGCTGAATAGCATTCGACACATTTCATACACCACTTTTCTGTAACCAAAGATTATCATTTTACCATCATTTGACATATCCAGTAGTGATCAATTGAAATCGTTAGTCATTGACTGACACTGAGTGAAATGACTTTGCATTCAAGCCACAATGTTTTTAATCATTTAACATCATTCATAGTTCTCAAAGCCATTGAACTGTCATCAAAAGCAACTGTTTATGAAAAAATGTTTTTAAATTCTAATGGCTGTGATGCAATTTGAATAAGTCGCAGATGTCAGTTGACATTAACAATATCATATTGTGCACTGTCCCAACTCCCAGCTAATGAGGAACGTGATGCATGCAGTGATAATATAGTGTCCATTCAGGTATATCAAAATTTCTAGCTTTGAGGAATAAGTGAGACCGCTAGAAGTTTCAGTGTCATGGTTACCCGCAATGACAGAAAATGTCTCAGTTTTCACTGTTATTGGGGAAGGAAAATATGAGTGAAATTAGTTAAGATACAATCTCAAAACCATTTTCCACATGCAGGTCTGAACATACAGTCAACCAGTCATATCGTTCTAAATGTGGCAATAAAAGTCAAGATGTGTACTGAGGTTTACACTTCAGATCCTGGCACTCGCTGTAACCTAACATACTATTCATCACAATGTCAGAGAACTGTTAAATGCTTTGTTTTGTGATACAGCAGTCCCCTTGTCAACTCCCCAAGGATTATCAGTAACAATATGCAAGACACATATATGTTGCTAGTTCAACTTCCCTGGGGTACAGGTAAAGTCTTCTTCTGCTTCAGTTCTCTGTCTGAAGGCAGGTCCATCCATGAACACCAACCATCCATGAACACGAAACAACACGACCAGCTATCCTTAGTAGCCACGCACGCAGATGACAAGCAACATGAGTTCGACTGGGACAACACTACTATTATAGGATAAGCCAAACAGAGAACAGCCAGTGAATTCCTAGAGGCATGGCACTCATCCACAGATTCAATCAATAAGCACATCGACCTGGACCCAATATACCGACTACTGCAACGGACAGCTGGAACTGACAACCGGAAGCGGCAGATTCAAACCACTATAAATGCCAGAGGAAACATCACAGAAGCGCTTCACATGAGGCTCCCAAGCACTGAGGATGTCACCTAGACAGGGGACGAAATGTCTGCAACACAAATTCCCAGCTTGGCGAACAGAACCACAACAACGAGCACCCGAGCTACAAATCTTCTCACAAACTTTGAGCAGGTCCAGTCAACAGTACCACAATATCCAATACATGCAGCATGAGGAGGTAGATCATAGATTCACTTCAGTAAAAACCACCAGGAAGCATCCATCAAAGCCTTCCAGGAAATTGGACTAAGCACAGAATTGGCCCCTCCAACCCAGCTGCAGAAGTCAGGACTGCACTTAGACATAGTGCGAGACAGAGGAAGAAGAAAATGTATTGAGGGCACATAATTGGCATAGGTGAACTATCACTTTAAATCAGCATTTACCTTGGTCAGTATATGTTCACTTGCGTTGTTAAAATGCATAATTTTCATTCAGACCTAGTTAATCTACATCATGTGAAAGGTGAACAGTCTCTTCGGAGATCCCAAGGATGAATATTGATGGAGTTGGAGTCTTTTCAGTTGATAAACTCTGCTGGTTGGTAATAGGGCATTCTTAAAGCAAAGTGGGCACACTTCACCTTGGGCAAAACCAGCAACATTGAACTCTCCTGTTGCCTGGGCTACTTGACCCAGCTTGTAAGATATGAAAAGCAGTGTTCTGGAGAAAATAACATCAGTAACATCCTGATGCATTTGTTGGTCGAAGATTGGGAAATGGCACACAAATCCCCAGTTGCGCTTTGAAATGAGTGCTGTGGACTTGAGGGTCACTGTGATGGAATAATCACCCTGTCCTTCTGAGAACAGTCCAGATCTAGAAATGACAATTCAGTGATAATGATCCAGGACATCCAAAATAGCATTAATGATGCTTACTATTACAGATGGATTCCCGACTCAGGCGACTGACTGTGTGGAGTTTGCACGTTCTCCCCGTGTCTGCGTGGGTTTCCTCCGGGTGCTCCGGTTTCCTCCCACAGTCCAAAGATGTGCAGGTTAGGTGAATTGGCCATGCTAAATTGCCCGTAGTGTTAGGTAAGGGGTAAATGTAGGGGCATGGGTGGGTTGCGCTTCGGCGGGTCAGTGTGGACTTGTTGGGCCGAATGTAATCTAATCTAATGGACAAATACAAAAACAACTCTGAAGGACGAGTTGAACTTAAAAATCAGAAATGTTAGTATCCAAGATATGCTGCTGTGCCATTAGTTTTACAAAATGGCATTCGACTGTGTGGATGACTTCCAAAGTTGTTATATTTGCTTAGTAGATAAGAACTAAACTTACTGCAGAAAGTTAAGTCCAATTATTTCAAATCTATGTGTTCTTTTAACAATAAGAGGCTTCCCAATTACTGCCAAAGGGTCTCCCAGGTGCTGAAAGGAACTATTATTATGTTGAATATTTTAAGACTTTAAAATGTAAATTTTCAAATATTCCTTTGTCCCTTTTTTGCTGTTTGTCACAATTCACCAAAGCCAAGATACTAAACAAGCAGTTGAGCTTATTATTCAAATAAACTTTTTACTGAAAGCCCCAAAAAACTAACATTCACTTCATTTAATCCATCGAGTTCTGGAAGGGGACTCCAACAGTTACACTGCTCCCTAGTTTCCATACTAAACTCTGACAGGATTAGTATTGAAGGCAGTGACTCACAGAAAAATGGTGTTTGAAATTAGTTTCAGCCTGTCTGATAGTTCGTGCAATGGGACTCCTAGATCGGCCAACAGATGAGGACATCTTTATTGCTGTGACAACTTGTTATGGACCAGACCAAACCCACTCAAAATATATTAAGAAGATAACCTAGACCTTAACTTTTTCTTATCTTAAAAGCAAGTGCTAGGCATTGCATTTTAGGTATAATTTGATTGGTCAAACTACTAACCTTGAAGCAAAACACACTTTGTTCATGCATTGCAGTTAAAATACAAATAAACAAGAAATTGGAATAACTTAACTCTACTGGAAAACTTAACAGAATAATAGTTTATTTAACTACTAAACATTAACTGTTCCAATACAGTTAAAAATCACACAACATCAGGTTGTAGTCCAACAGGTTTACTTAGTATTACAAGCTTTCAGAACTCTGTTCCTCTGTCAGTTAGCTTTGTCTCGCTACCTGATGAAGGAGCAGCGCTCCAAAAAGCTTGTACTTCTAAGTAAATCTGTTGGACTATAACCTGGTGTTGTGTGATTTGTAACTTTGTCCACCTCAGTCCAACACCAGCACCTCCACATCATGTTCCAATGCAGTAACATCTCAAACATATCCTTGGCAAAGGCAAATTCAGTAAATAAATTGTCTCACTTGGAATTCTCCAGTCCAGGATGAAAAACATCAAGAGAAAACTCAATAGCAGGAAACATTGTACTGCAGCTTCCAAACCCTGCTTCAAGATCCCAGTAAAACTGTCACTGAGAAACTAAAACTAAAAATCCTGGTTCTGAGAGAGCTTGACACCACCCAGCCAGGCTGCTTCTTTTGTTCCAACTTTTTAAAAAAGATATCTCACGGGCTGTTTACTTTGTTGGATTCGAATAGACAATTCAGCTACTCTGTCTTAAAACGTCTCTGAAAAAAATGACAAAATACGCCTCTTAAATCATACACTCATTACCTTTTCAAGCTCACAGTCTGCATTCACTCATGTGGATGGTATGTTGGCTCTTTCGCAGTCAGTGTAAGTGATGGCAGGAGTTTATAAAGCACTGAACTTTCTCTGGGCCACCAGCTCTTCAATGTCAAAGCACAAAAAAGAAAATAAATTATGCTAAAACAAAATACCAGCTGCTAAACATCTGAAATTGAAACAGAAAATGTTATAAATACTCAGCAGGTCAGAGGATTCAGGGAGAGAAGCAGTTAAGCTTTAAAGGTTGCTGACCTGTTATTCGGATGGAGAGAAGGTGGAAGTGCAAAACAAGTAAACTGCAGTTGGAGGAGGTGGGAAGAAGAATTAAGGGAAAGATGCACAGACTGCAGAGCTGAAGAGATTAAATGACAAATAGGTTTTGGTAGCAATGGTTGAAGTAAAGAAACAAAATATGCATCCAAATGAGATATAAGCAGCTGGTGGAATGCAAAGTGAATGGACAAAGAAACAAGAAAATCCAAAACAGCAGAAAATAGGAACAAAATTAAGATAGAGGTTATGATCTAATATTATTGAATTCAGAATTGAGTCCAGAAGGTTGCACAGTGCTAAATTGAAAGATGAGATAAAGACACAAAATCCTGGAAAACCTCAGTTGGCTTGCAACATTTGTGTAGAGAAATAGAGTTACTGAACAAGCGTCATATTGAACTCAAACATTAACTCTGTTTCTGTCCTCACAGGTATTGCATTTCTCAGCAATTTCTGTTCCTGGTTCAGATCTCCAGCAACCACAGCACTTCATTTTTACTTCAAGGTTGCTCATTGAGTTTGTATTGAGCTTCATTAGAATGTTAGACAGAATGGGAGCAAGTAAAGAAATGTCTCAGGGTCATGTTTAGAAATTGAACAGAAGGGTTTTGCAAAGCAAACGTTAGCGTACATTAGCTTTTCCCAATGTCTCCTACCTGAAAGCAATTTTCCTCAAGGAGTAGTAGGTATTGAGTGATGCAGTGTGATAGAAGACATTTTGTGCCTTCTAATTATAATGTAGTAAAGCAGAGAGTGATCCAGAGTGAGAATTGGAAGAATCAACAGTAATTATATTGTTGTGTTGGAGAGCAAGGAGTGAGGTACAGTGATTGCAGTGGGGCAGAGTGGTGTACAGTAGAGATAGCAGCGGTAAAAAGTTCTATAAGAGAGAGCACAGACTGAAATAAAATGGTGCTGGTTGAAAAGAAAGTTGCTGTATTGGTGAAATGCAGGCAGTGATACATGATGGTATTAACCTTTACTGAAACATTTAATGTAATGATTGGTAATATTAAACTTTTCTTTTTTCTTGATATTTCTTACACATCTGAGTCAATCAAAATTATGTTGACTATTTGATAATTTCCAAGAAGATTTAATTGAGCTCCAGGAAGCATGTCATCTGCAATGTCTGTCAAAAGTGATTTCAATGTAAATTGCAGTTTGAAAATTGCTCTCAGAATTGACACAAGGATTATTATTTTCATTTTGCTTATAAGTGATCATGACTATAGTCTCTTTGAAATTTCTTGGTACAGATTCTTGTTCCCAAACCAAATCGAAGAGCTTCAAGACTTGTTTTGTAATGCTCATCCATCTTTGCAGGAATCCCAATGTTAGCTGGCAGTTTGTTGCTCTTGTTAATTATGAGGCTTTGTTCCTCAATGATTTCTCTCGTTGGCCTTTGTCTAATCTTATCTGTCATCTTTCAGACGACTCTGGAGAATAAACCAATAAAGCAAATGAGTATATTCTTTCAAATTAAATGAAATGGCCACAAAATCAAATATTGCTGATTGTGATTTGAAATCTTTAGAAGGTAATGATTTTGACATTGAAGATTTTGTTTTGAGCTGTATGACATCAAAGAAGAGTTTGTTATTCTGTTGTCAGTGTAATTTTGTAGTTCAGGTTTTTGGGTATTTATTGTTCAAAGGGAAGATTGTACTTTGTAGTATTCATTAGATTTGTCTCTGATGCCTGATGAATGGCAAAGGCATTGCATTTACACAATGAATAGCATATTTTGCCATCAGACCTAACAAGTTTTGCATTAATCTCAACAGATTTCATGTTTCTGCATATTATAATCCAAAGGATAAAATTGCACTTGCTCCAGGACACTAACAGCAGTTTTACACCTGATGCCAGTTGTGCAGTGATACAGTGGAACTGAAAGTTGGATGGGGCATATAATAGGCATCCAATATGATACCAGTTGTTTCCCATCCCTGTCCAAATCAAACTTCACATCACTAGAGTTTTATCCACCTAAAAATAAACAAATTCTGTGTTGTTATTATGATACTTGGTACTGTTCAGTACAGCCCTGCAAATTTAAGATTATTTATAGATTATTTTCTAAAATCTTTAAGGATTGAGTATTTTAAAAACTCACACCTGTAACATTTTTTTAAGAATGTGGCTCTGACGCAATGCTGTTTTGATCTTTGTGACCAGCACCATCTTCCTTTGGTGTCAATGTTTAGCGTGTGATTGCATTCAAGTAGTTTTAAATTTAGTTGGTGGCAAAAGTGGCAATAGATCATATTGGCATAGCATCTTAAACTCCATCGCAAATCCCAAGAGCATGTCAATTCATTGCTTTCAGAGTTTATCCCCTAGTGTTCAGTAGATGTAAAGTCTGTTTGAGACAACCCCATAGTCTATGATCTACATAATGACCATGTAATCCATTGTTATTACTCATTATTCTTACACCATGAGGACTTTTGATTCAATTCCATGCACACAAATATGACTCTGTTCTGATCTTAATATTGCCCATGATGATTAACTTGTCACTACTGCAGTTCAAAGCAATTCTTTTCTACTTAATGCAGAACTGTGCTTTGCTCTTATGTAGTCATGGTAAGAGTGTTAATACTCCTTGGGAACGCAAATTGATAGACTCTAAATATTTTAACTTCCAAGAATAGTTAGAAATTGGTAGGGGACAGGTAAAATAATTCAGATTTTGATCATACTGCAAACCAGCAACAGCTGGTCTATTTTGGGGTTCTGGATGTCAGCAAACACTTATCAAACTCAGCATGCTGATTAGTCCAAAAAGGCAAGTAGTTATTACAGAAATTAATCCCCTCATGAAACATTCTCCACGGTTTTCAAAATAATTATGTTTCATTTACATGAGTTTAAAATATACAAATCCTGTATGGATTTCCTACTGATATTAATCTCTTACAATGAGTGGCAAAGATCGGGGGAGACAAAATGATCAAAGTTGATGTTTTTCATTCTATTTTTACTACACTGGGTTTTAGAACATCTGGAAAGATCGAATTGTCATTAAAATATTTACATGAGGTTCATATCATGGGACTTTGGTCCCAACTTGAAATGAATGTTTCTTGCATGGGTCTCCCCACGTTCAGACAAGTCATGGGTGAAATGAGTCAAGATTGAGTATCACTTTATGGGAATGATTAAAGGTCAGGAATCTCAATCTAAATCAGGGCTTAGTGCCACTTTCTCAATTTGGTGACAATACATATTGTGAGAGTTTTATTCAATTTGTTTTGTCTTATTTCTGGACACGAGTTTCTTTTTTAGGCCCATTACCACTTGCTTTGGTTTTTGTGTCGTGAAACTTTTAATCTTGTATTCTCTCCACCCTATTTCAGAACTCCCCTTTCTTCAACACCTTCCACAACCAAACATATTACATTTCTTCCTTTCTTCAGTGCGGGGATGGGTTGTTATGACCTGAACTTTAACTCTGTCTCCATAGTTGCTGCCTCACCAACTAAGAATGTTCAACTGTTTGTTTTTATTTCAAAGTTTCCATTAGATGTAGTGTTGGTCCTTGAATGAAGTATTTTGTAAGATATATTAACACTGTGCTGAAGATTACTTTAAAATTCAAAAAACCAAATTGGTATGGTATAAGAATTTGTAACAGGGAGCTCATTAACTTATTTCTGGGACAAATGTTGAAAGTCTGAATAAAAACTGGAAGAACTACAGGTATTGTAAATCAGAAACAAAAATAGAAATTCCTGAATTAAGCTCAGCAGATCTGGTAGCATCTGTGAAGAGAAATCAGAGTTAACATTTCAGGTCAAGTGACTCTTCCTCAGAAAGTCTGATACCTGAGAAAAGAATTGTACGCATGCAGCATTGAAAAGATCTTAGCTGATTGATAAACATCATGTCATCAACATCCTTCCACCTTGTAAAATATAACTCCATCCCCTCTGCAGGAGTTCATATCCCCTTCAGATAAGGTAATCCATTTTTAACCCCACTATTCATGGAAACAGTTAGTGGAGTGATCTTACACGTCAGAGACTTCGAGTAGTAACAAACCCTACGACTGTCCAAAAGGTAACATTCCAAATGTATGATAAAACATATCATAGAATCAAATTATAGGATCCCAATAGTGCAGAATGAGGTCAACCAGCCCATCAAGTCTGCACCAACCTTCCAAAGAGCATCCCACTAGACCCAGACATAGAACTAACCACTGTGGTACCCGCCTCCCCCCACCCCCCCGCCCCACCCCGCCCCCCGAGAATAGGGACAAAACAAGGCTGTAACTCAAGTTGGCCAGACATCACAGTGCTAGACTATAACAAAACAATTTGCTTCTACACGTCAATGCAACTTGAGATAAGAAAGGCAATGGGCCATAGTTTACTGGAAAAGGCTATACCACAGTTTGCTACATGGGTTAGCTTTGCTCATTTGCAATTATATTTTAAATTTTGCCCTATATATTGCTGCAAGTGCAAGCTGATATCGAGGGTCAGTGGATATCCCAGATCTTGGTGAATAACGGGATGGTCAGTCTACCTTTTTAACAAATGAGATTGAGAGATTAAGAAACAGGACAGGTTGAGAAGAAAGGTGAATTATAGAGGACACACTTGATATTAAATCAGGTCCAGAAAGTGAATACGAGGGAGGGAATGTTTAGGATTAAGAGAGGTGGGAGAAATAAACAGAAAAGATAGAAAAAGTAACTCCAACATTAACAATTTAACTTTTTTTTAACAAGTCACCAAGAATTCATGATCTAAATGATCTAAATGTTCATGTTTTGTTTAACAACCATTGACAATTATTACATTGCTAACATGGGACTTTGCCAATGTGGATTTAACTTTCTACAGTGAGTGTAATGGGTAATTAATGTGTAAACGCACTAACTTCAGCAAAATCAGAGGCAAGGTGCAATGTGTGATGCTGAAAAAGGTGCAAACCAATCAGCAATTGGTTTTCATTTTCAATGAGGGTCTCATTTTTGCCAAGTTTCTGCTGGAGTTGAACACTAAAACAGCGCACATCATTCAGACACTATTATTCTTCCAACAAAGTTAGTTTCTTTTCTTACCTCAACTTTTTTGCTCTAGTAATTCTATTTTGAGCAGTTTGATCTTTGTTGCTGGAACAAATGTTACAGACCATTGCAGATAGACAGTAATTGATAGTTTCATGTCAATGGAACTTTGTGAATGAAGTTAATAGCATTTCCATTAGCACTTTTCTTCTTGTGTTTGTTCAAGGCTATTATCCTGTGTACAGTGTTTGATGTGTACTCTATGTACAGAGTCAGTCCAGTGGCAGCTTTATTTTTCTTGCTAATGAAACCTTCAATAACACCTTCCCTACATTGTCCTTTGATGATTGTATCTTTAGTCAATTTCTACTGGCACATGACTGGGTACGGATGTTTCCTTCACTAAAAGACAATGTTTTCTTTCACAGTGGGAATATCTTCATGACATGACATTTATAGAGAGACAGAAAGGAAAGCACAGTTTCTGTAAACATTTGACCAGATAACAAATGTTCTGAAAATCACACCTTGCACATCTCTACATTACAACATCTGAGAATTTTCAAGAAGTTCTCAGCTATATTTTTTGAACTGAAAGTACAGACATTAAAAACAATGCTTGTTGTTGATTTTTAGGAGCTGATTTATAGTGACCTGATATAGGCAGTTGATGATTTGCAACAATTTCTTAATGAAGGGCTTTTGCCTGAATCATCGATTTTCCTGCTCCTCAGATGCTGCCTGACCTGCTGTGCTTTTCCAGCACCCCACGTTTGACTCTAATCTCCTCAACTGCAGTCCTCACGTTTGCCTACAATTTTCTGATAGTTTATTGAGTTTGTTAAGAAGTAGCAGTTTAGATATGATACATTAGTTATTTAGTGAAAGGAAGTAAATCACCATATTTTTTTATCAGACCATAGAGCTGTACTCTATTAGAGAGAAAACTGATGGTTTAATCTAACAATCACCATGGCTCAGGTGAGGGGACATGTTGAGAATGAGAGTCCTTTCACAGTAACCTCAGTCAGTGTGGGAATTGAACCCATGCTGTTGGCATCACTCTGCAGTGCAAACCCTAGCTATCCAAGCCCTAGTGTACAACTGGGGATGGCTCACTGATAGCAGAGGACAAACAGGCTGTTGACATGCAGTGTCATTAAAGTTTGGGGGGAGGGGGAAACAACATCCTGCTCTTTAGACGAGGTGTTCGGAAACTCTTTCTTCCTTTTCTTCTGATCCATCTTCCATAGGGAGAAAATAGCTCTCCGATGACCACCGGATGAGAATGGGTGGCACGGTGGCTCAATGGTTAGCACTGCTGCCTCACAGCACCAGGGTCCCAGGTCTGATTCCAGCCTTGGGTGACTGTGTGGAATCTGCACATTCTCCCCGTGTCTGCGTGGGTTTCCTCCGGGTCCTCCAGTTTCCTTCCACAGTCCAAAGATGGTGGGCAGGTCAGGTGAATTGGCCATGCTAAATTGTCCATAGGGGCATTAGTCAGAGGGAAATGGGTCTGGGTGGGTTACTCTTTGGAGGGTTGCTGTGGACTGGTTGGGCCAAAGGGCCTGTTTCCACACTGTATGGAATCTAATCTAAACTGCTGTCTACATGGACCACCTGAGACCCCCACCACTACCCCTGAATATTTGTTTTTATATCCTTTTTCTAGAGGCTGACCAATCAATTGCGCAAATCCTCTTGATCCATGACCATGGGCTGCTACTCCAGATGACCATCGTTCTCTTGCCCGCCTTCATCTGACTGTTGATCTACAAATCTTTTTGAGAACAAATACTTTTCATTGTCCCCAGACAATACATTGATAATAGGATACATTTGGCACCACATAAATTGTTGACACAGGTTCAACATGGCTTTGTGACCTCACTGTTTCTTGCAATCATTTTCATACATGACAGTACAAGCTGCCCCCAATCAAAACAACTGTTTGTCAGAAGATGAGAAACTTCTGGCTTAACATTGTTTGATATTGATGGTTTTAGTAAGCCTTGAATCACAGGGAAGGATTTTAATCAATCCACTTTTGGAGGAACCAAGCCAGTGAACAATTAAATTAGTGCAAATTATACAGTTTCCCAGATGTACCAGGAATGGGTTGATTTGAACTTTTATGTGCTCTCCTGAGCAGGTGTGGGGGACACCACAAAATATAGATGTCTAGCCCTGGTAAGGTCAGCATCCCCAACAATAAAGTTCCATAATGTCACCTGATTAAGGGACAAAGTAAAAGGTTTCCATCTCACCAACCAAGAGGACTGGTCAAGAAGAGATCCACAAATTTTGTTTTTATGTTATTTTTCTTGTTTGGTCAGCAAGACCACGAAACAGATTGCTAATTTGACATTGTCCCTTTTGCACTGTTGCACAAACTCACAAAGTTAAGTGTGATACACGCTTTCAATTTCAGGTCAATGACTGGAGAGGAAGTGGGAAGGTCTTTCTTTAAAGTTAACTAACAGATTGTAGGAGTTCCTGGCCAGACCAGTATTTACTGCTCACTCCTAAATACCCAGAGGGTAGCACAGACTCTACTAAAGAGCAACACAATGGTTCAGTGGTGAGGACTGCTGCCTCACAGCACCTGGGTTCAATTCCAGTCTTGGATGACTGTCGTGTGGAGTTTGCACATTCTCCCCATGTTTGTGTGGGTTTCCTCTGGGTGTTCTGATTTCCTCCCACAGATGTGCAGGTTAGGTGGATTGGTCATGCTAAATTGCCCATAGTGTCCAGAGATGCGCAGGCTAGGTGATTTAGCAATGGAAAATGCAGGGTTACAGGAAGAAGGTGAGGATGGATCTGGATGGAATGCCCTTCAGAGGGTTGGTGTGGACCCAAAGGACCAAATAGCCTGCTTCCACACTGTAGGGATTCTATGATTCTATATTGCTGTGGGTCTGGAATTACATGCAAGCCAGATCTAGTAAGGGCAGCCTTCCCTAAAGGATATTAGCAATTTAGATTATGGTTTAAAATGAAATTGATTGCAGCTATATAATCACACTTAGGCTAGCACTTTATTCCAGATTTTTGTTAATTCAAATTTCACCATCTACCATGGTAGGATTTGAACATATGCCCACAGAACTTTGACCTGAACTTTTTTTAAAATCACTATTCCAGTGATATAATCACTATAGCATTGCCTCATCATATTTGAATTTGGATGACTTCAAATAAAACAAGACTGCTAAATATTTAATGCATTGGAAAGCTTGTTACAAAACTGTGGGTAATATCAAAGACCATATAAAAGGTCCATGAGGACAAACAGTCCCTGGGCAAGGTCCCTCAAATTGACATGATTCTCATGGGATCCATAAGACCATAAGCCATAGGTGCAGAAATTGGGCTATTGAGTGTGCTCCGCCTTTCAATCATGGCTGATACATTTCTCGATCCCATTCTCCTGTTTTCTCCCTGTAACCCTTGATACTCAAGAACCTATCTATCTCAGTCTTAAATATACTCAATGACCTGGCCTCAACAGCCTTCTGTAGGAATGAATTCCATAGATTCCCCACTCTCTGAGTGTAGATGTTTCTCCTTATCTCCAGTCTAACAGGTCTTTCCTTTCCTCTAAGTCTATGCCCTAGGGTCTTAGTCTCTCCTACCAATGGAAACATCTTCTCAACATCCAATCTGTCCAGGTCATTCAGTATTCTGCAAGTTACAATTACATCCCCTCTCTTCCTTCTAAATTCCATTGAGCATCGACCTGGAATCCTCAAACATTCCTCATAGGTTAAGCTTTTCATTTCTGGAACAATTCTCCATGAACCTCCTCTGCACATGTTCCAGGGCCTGGACATCCTTCCTGAGGTATGGGGCCTAAAACTGCACACAATACTCCAAATGTGGCCTGACCAGAGCCTTATCGAGCCTCCCAAGTACATATCTGCTTTTATATTCAATCCCTCAAGTCCTTAAGTTCCAACTGAAGAAAGGTGAACCATCCCCTCTTGGTCATCCACCACCCCACCGTGATTGATCACAGCAAGGTTGTTTTGAAAAGGTTTCCACTATGGAAGGGACCCATTCTCCTATTGTCAAGTTCATGTGGAGTTTTAAAAGAAGCCAGCTTAATCAAGCTTTCTGCTATTAACTAAAAGAATGAAGTTCTCAATTACTAAGCAGGAGAATAAATAGTAACACACACATATCACACAGTTTAGAAATAAGACAGCCCAAAAAGATAAATGTTTTTTAAAAATGCAATCAGTCTCTGAATTATTCATGAAGAGCAGCTACTTGAATATTGTGGCCATTGCAGAGGAGGTTATCCGTAATATCGATATTGGCAGTGGAATAATTGATTTTGATCTTCCAGGCTTTGGAGGAAACTTGAAACTTATTTTTTCCTGATTCCTTAAGGCAGTGACTATCCAGAATTTACAGCGATAGTCAATCTTTGGCTAGATATCCATATCTTTAAAAAAAGACAGGAAATTGGTTCATAGGTTATAATTGGTTCATCCAGCTATAATCTGTGGTCATGAAACCAGCAAAAGGGGATCAGTTTACATTTGTACGTAGCATGGCAAATTAGATTTGGAATATTTATTGTTGGATTGCTGCAAAAATTCCAATATAATAGACAATGACAAATGTGATGTCAGGATTTCGGGACTATTATTGAATAAGGAATTAGGGCTGTGGTTACTTGTGTCTCACTTACAGTTCTTCATGGACAGCCACAAAACAGAAATGGGCTGTTTTGGCGCCCACCTTACTTTCCCCTCCTTGTTCCCACAACCTGTCTGGCATGGTAAGGTTCTTACTCATTCTCCCAGTTATGTTCTGTCCTACGGGGATGGCCTGTTAAGTGCACTGATAGCTAGGAACAAATGGTTTCTATAGAAGCCTTGACATCAATGAGAAGTCTCTCAACAGGTCTTTTCCCCGGGATGAAGGAGTCCTAAACTCAGGGGCATTGGTTTAAGGTGAGAGGGGATTGATTTAAAAGGGACCTAAGGGGCATTGTTTTCATGCAGAGGGTAGTGCATGTACGGAGTGAGCTGCCAGAGGAAGTGGTGGAGGCTGGTACAATTACAACATTTAAAAGGCACTTGGATGGATATACGAATAGGAAAGGTTTAGAGGGATATGGAGCAAATGCTGACAAATGGAATTAGATTTATCGAGGATATCTGGTCAGCATGGATGAGTTGGACTGAGGTGCTACATATTTCTATGACCATGACTCTACAAACACTGACCACATCCTTGCCAGTAGACATTGCAATTTGAAACAACAATGGAAAGCACTTGGGAAACCATAACAACAGCTCAAAGAAATTCATCTTCAACTAACATTGTAAGTCATTGATGAACCTTTTAAATCATGTTTTTGGAGTTGTCTCATGCTACTTAACACCTGTCCAGTTATGTAACGTTGAGAGAGGGCATCAACAACTGCAGTCCGCAGTGACAACGATATCCAATCAGTGTTGCTGACTAAAAATAGTTTTGCTGCTGCTGCACATCTCTGGCAGGCATTCACTGAATTTTCACGAATCCCTTCACTATTATGGCATCAGTATAATTTGCAGATGTCCACGTGCATTGGAAGCCATTGTGCATCCACAACCAATAAGTGCCCCACAACAGCTATTACTGAACCCAAGTTTACATCCAGGATGTCTCTCCCTCTCTCTGTTCTCAAACCAAACCTCTTACTTACCATCAGTTAAACCTTGGCGCCACTCTTTCACACGTTAAGTCACCTTGACAAGCAAGCAAAGCTGAAAGAACTGTGGATGGTGGAAATCAGAAACACAAACAGAAATTGCTGGAAAAGCTCAGCCGGTCTGGCAGCAGCTGTGGAGAGAAAACAGAGTTAACGATTCGGGTCCAGTGACTATCTTCTGCATAAGAACCAATTTTTTTCCTCACCACCATCAGTTCTGAGGAAGGGTCTCTGGACCCAAAACATTAACTCGGAGTTTTCTCCACAGAAGCTCACTCACTCTCACACACACACAATGTCGTCTCTCTCACTCTCTCACACACACACGTCATCTCACTCACACACACACATCATCTCACTCACACACACACGTCATCTCACTCACTCTCACACACACACGTCATCTCACTCACTGTCACACACACACATCATGTTGAGTTTTTCCAGCAAGTTCTATTTTTTTGACAAGGTATCAATTCATTTCCTGATACCTCTTCTGGGAGCTGCAAATAATCTCCCTTTTAAGAGGTGTAGATGCTTTCAAGTCATTATAACCAACGATGGATATTAAGACTGCAGCGGAACTGCTGCACACATCCAGTGAATTTACAATGCATGGAGCTCTGGCCGCATGTATCAATCATGAAAATCACCAGCCCGCAGAAAGTTTATATTCTGTTTACATAGTAAGTGACAGTGTTTTGCCCCTTGCTTTTGACATATAAACAAAGCTGAGATTGAAGATTATGCACTGAACGTGCACAGCTTGGCTTTAATTAAATTACATTAATCTTCTCTTTCTTTGTCTGTGTCAACAACAAATCTGCTTTATTTATATTCTTTTGGTCTTTGGTTTCATCTCAGACTGTACTTCATACTCATTTTCACAGATTACTTAATGTAACCCCCAGTTATCAGAGTGGTATTGAGCATGAAAACAATGGTCCCTGATTCAATGGCCACTCTGACAAACATATGATCTTAGTTTACAATCTGTCTCAGCACACTGAGATGGTAAGAGGAAAGAAAACCAGCAGAGATTCCTTATCTTGTCTGTACCTTGTGTTGATAGTTTTAGGTGTGGAGGTGAGGATTGCAGATGCTGGAGATCAGAGATGAAGTGTGTGGTGCTGGAAAATCACAGCCACTCAGGCAGCATCCGAGGGGGAGCAGAGTCGATGTTTTGAGCATAAGCTTTTCATCAGGAATGGTTTGAGTACAGGTTTGACTCTTAAATGCACTATTGACACAGTAAATTTAAAGTATACAAACTTACCTCACATATAGGCAGAACACACACTGAGCAGGAGTGGACACGGGACTGCTGGGTAAGTGAGGCTTTATATTTGGGCTGTTGCTTTACCCAAAACACTACTCGGGTAGTGTCTCCCACCCATCCTCCTCCTCTGACCAAAAAAAGGTTCTGTGCATCAGGTTGGTAAGGTAGCCAGTTTTTCCTTACTTTTCAGTAATCTTGTTGGGAATTTAGAATAGTGGGAATGGAAGTTAGAGCAGTTGCATGTTCCTCCTACAGAATGTGGGAGGTAAGGGTCACCAGTAGTGTCCCTGCTACCCACATCTGTGGGAAATGCACCTAATTCCAGCTCCTCGAAAACCACGTTAGGGAACTAGAGCTGGAGCTGGATGAACTTCAGATCATTCGGGAAGCAGAGGGGGTTATTGAGAGAAGATACAAGGAGGTAGTCACACCTTAAGTAAAAGAAAATAGATGGGTTTCCATCAGGGAGCGGAAAGGGACCCAGTAGGCAGTGCAGGGACTCCCTGTGGCCATTCACCTCCACAACAAGTATACCATTTTGATACTGTTTGTGGGGGGAACCTACCAGGAATAAGCAATGGGGCACAGCTCTCTGGCACAGAGTCTGTCCCTGTTGCTCAGAAGGGAAGGGGAAGAGGAGCAGAGCAGTAGAAACTGGGGACTCCATAGTTCAGGGGACAGATAGGAGGTTCTGTGGGAACGAGAGAGACTCATGGTTGGTGTGTTGCCTCCCAGGTGCCAGGGTTCGTGATGTCTCTGATTGTGTTTTCGGGATCCTTGAGGAGGAGGCAGAGCATCCCCAAGTCATGGTCCACATGGACACCAATGACATAGGTAGGAAGAGAGCTGTGGATTTAAGGCAGAAACTCAGGGAGTTAGGGTGGAATCTTAGAGCTAGAACAAACAGAGTTATTATCTCTGGTTTGTTGCCCTTACCATGTGCTAACAAAGCAAGCAATAGGGAGAGAGAGGAGTCGAACATGTGGCCACAGGATGATGCAAGAGGGAGGGTTTTGGATTCCTGGATAATTGGGGCTCTATCTGGGGCAGTAGGACCTCTACAATCAGGATGGTCTTCACCTGAATCAGCAGGGTACCAATATCCTGAGGGGAGAGATTTGCTAATGCTCTTCAGATGGGTTTAAACTAATTCAGCAGGGGGATTCAAAGCTACATTATAGTTCGAGTAGACAGGAGGTTGAGAGTAATGAGATCATAAATAGGGTTCAAAGGTCACAAGTTGGCACCAGCAACCAAGAAGTTGGTTTGAAGTGTGTCGACTTCAACACCAGGGGCATCCAGAATAATGTGGCTGAACTTGCAGCATGGGTTGGTACCTGGGATTTTGATGTTGTGGCCACTTCAGAGACATGGGTAGAGCAGGGACAGGAATGGTTATTGCAGGTTCCAGGATTTAGAGATTCAGTAAGATCAGGGAAGATGTTGAAAGAGGGGATGGTGTGGCATTGTTAGTCAAGGAGTCTATTACGGTGGAAGAAAGGACTTTTGAGAACTCTTCTACTGAGGTAGTATGGGCTGAGATTAGAAGCAGGAAAGGAGAGGTCACCCTGTTGGGAATTTTCTATAGGTCTCAATAGTTCCAGAGATGTAGCGGGAAGGACAGCAAAGATGATTCTCGATAGAAGCAAAATGACAGGGGAGTTGTTATGGGGGAACTTCAACTTTCAAAATATTGACTGTCAATACTGCAGTTCAAGTACTTTAGATGGGTCAGTTTTTGTCCAATGTGTGCAGGAGGGTTTCCTGACCCAGTATGTAGACAAGCCAACAAGGGGCAAGGCCACGTTAGATTCGGTACTGGGTAATGAACCCAGCCAGGTGTTAGAATTGGAAGTAGGTGAGCACTTTGGTGATAGTGACTACAATTTGGTTATGTTTACTTCAGCAATGGAAAGTGATATGTATATACCGCAGGGCAAGAGTTATAGCTGGTGGAAAGGCAATTGTGATGTGATTAGGCAAGATTTAGGATACATAGGATGGGGAAGGAAACTGCAGGGGATGGGCACAACAGAAATGTGGAGTTTATTCAAGGAACAGCTACCTTGGACCCTTGATAAGTATGTACTGGTCAGGCAGAGAGGAAGTTGTCGAGCGCGGGAGCTGTGGTTTACTAAGGAAGTTGAAGAGGAAGAAGGAGACTTATGTTAGGATGAAATGTGAAGGCTCAGTTAGGGCACTTGAGAGTTACAAGGTAGTGAGGAAAGACCTAAAGAGAGAGCTAGGAAGAGCCAGGAGTGGATATGAGAAATTGTTGATAGATAGGATCAAGGAAAATGCTGAGACTTTCTATAGATATATCAGGAATAAAAGAATGACTAGAGTAGGATTAGGGCCAATCAACAATACTTTTGGGAAGTTGTGCATGGAGTTAGAGGAGATAGGGAAGCACTAAATGAATATTTTTCATCAGTATTCACACTGGAAAAAGACAATGTTGTCAAGGAGAATACTGAATACAGGCTACTAGACAAGATGGGATTGAGATTTACAAGGAGGAAGTGTTAGCAATTCTGGAAAGTATGAAAATAGTTAAGTCCCCTGGGCCAGGTGGGATTCATCCTAGGATTCTCTATGAAGCCAGGGAGGAGCTTGCCGAGCCTTTAGCTTTGATCTTTATGTCGTCATTATCTACAGGAATAGTGCCAGAAAACTGGAGGATTGCAAATGTTGTTCCCTTGTTCAAGAAGGGGAGTGGAGACAACCCTGGTAAATATAGATCTGTGACCCTTAATTCAGTTGTGAGTAAAGTGTTGGAAAGACTTATGATTTAT
Organism: Chiloscyllium plagiosum; assembly: GCF_004010195.1. NCBI lineage: Eukaryota > Metazoa > Chordata > Chondrichthyes > Orectolobiformes > Hemiscylliidae > Chiloscyllium > Chiloscyllium plagiosum. The sequence continues at coordinate 8,337,422 of NC_057712.1, read as the reverse complement.
AATCATCTAGAAAGGAATAAGTTGATTAGGGATAGTCAACACAGTTTTGTGAAGGATAGGTCGTGCCTCACAAAACTTATTGAGCTCTTTGAGAAGGTGACCAAACAGGTGGATGAGGGTAAAGCAGTTGATGTGGTGAAAATGGATTTCAGTAAGATGTTTGATAAGGTTTCCCACGGTAGGCTATTGCGCAAAATATGGAAGCATGAGATTGAGGGTAATTTGGCAATTTGGATCAGAAATTGGCTAGCTGAAAGAAGACAGAGGGTGATGGTTGGTGGGAAATATTCAATCTAGACTTAAGTTACTAGTGGGGTACTACAAGGATCTGTTTTGGGTCCACTGTTGTTTGACATTGTTATGAATGACTTGGATGAGGGCATAGAAGGATGGGTTAGTAGATTTGCAGATGACACTAAGGTCAATAGAGTTGTGGATAGTGCTAAAGAGTGTTGTAGGTTACAGAGGGACATAGTTGAGCTGCAGAGCTAGGCTGAGAGGTGGCAAATGGAGTTTATTGAGGAAAAGTGTGAGGTGATTCACTTTGGAAGGAGTAACAGGAATACAGAGATCTGGGCTAATGGTAAGATTCTTGGTAGTGGAGATGAGCAGAGAGATCTTGGTGTCAATGTACATAGATCCCTAAAATTTGCCACCCAGGTTGATAGGGATGTTAAGAAGGCATAATGTTAGAGGGATTGAGTTTCAGAGCCATGAGGTCATGTTGCAGCTATACAAAACTCTGGTGCGGCCACATTTGGATTATTGTGTACAGTCTGGTCACTGCATTATAGGAAGGATGTGGAAGCTTGGGAAAGGATTCAGAGGAGATTTACTGGGATGGAAGGAAGGTCCTACGAGGAAAGGCTGAGGGACTTGAGGTTGTTTTTGTTGGAGAGAAGAAGGTGGAGAGGTGACTTAATTGAGACATATAAGATAATCAAAGGGTTAGATCAGGTGGACAGGGAGAGCTTTTTTCCTCAGATGGTGATGGCTAGCACAAGGGGACATAGCTTTAAATTGAGGGGTAATGGAAATAGGACAGGTGTCAGAGGTAGTTTCTTTACTCAGAGAGTAGTGGGGGCGTGGAACGCACTGCCTGAAACAGTAGAGGACTTGCCCACTTTAAAGGCATTTAAATGGTCATTGGATAGATATATGGACGAAAATGGAATAGTGTAGGTTAAATGGGCTTTGCATTGGTTTCACAGGTTGGTGCAACATCGAGGGCTGAAGGGCCTTTACTGCGCATAATGTTCTATGTTCTAAAGCTGACTATAATATAGTCTTCTGGAGCAGCAGCTTTCCAACAAAGCTGATCCTTATGCAATGGGGCAAGAGTTGCCATTACCCAATGAAATTAAAGTTTTCAGAATCAGTTAGCACCTTTGGAAATTGCAGAAACAGTAAATCTTCAAAGATTTAGCCCTTACTCTTAGATCTTTTGATGCCTTGGTTTGTGTTTCAATTAAATTCAGCTTGACCAATAATGGTCGATTTGTGGAATGTTAATGAGCATCTCGTAAATCTTTAATCAAGTCCCTTTAGAAACTATTAAAACTGAATTAATCTCCTTGAGGTAATTCCTATGCATTACATTTAAACTCTATTGAACACTTTAAAGCATACTTGTGTGTGCATCAGCACATAATTACTCAGCAAAGCACTATTAAGAGGTATAATGGCTTCCTGTGAATGATATGAAGATATTCTCTCACTTTGTACATATCATGACACACTTTGTTAAGTATCTCCATGATACCACTATCATTTGCCATTCATGATATCCTCAGCAGGGCAATTACAATATGTGTTACCAATTCAATCTCTCGCTTTAGAGCGCATCCTACATCATTACTGGTGCTGTAATTAAAGGCAGCTCTTGAAGAACCAGTAGTGGAGCAATGGATACTGTAGAAATTGCTATAAGATGATAACACAACCTTAACTGTGACAGTTTATGCCAACATTTAGACTCCTTGATTGAATTAGTCTTAATTTCTTCCACATAGTTGCACTTCAAATCACAATTTAAATGCTTTGAAAATCATTTCAGATCTATCACCTTATCATTAACTTGTGTTTGAGGGGTCATTTAACTCAGTATGTGATGTTGAGTGATGGGTTCAACTCCTGCACCAGTTAAGGCTACCATGAAGGACTTCCTCAACCTCCTCCTACTGCATGAAGTGTGATGACTCTTAGGTTAAACCTCCACCGACAAAATCAGAAATTGTGGGGGAATATCTCAACAGGTCTGGCCGCACCTGTGAGAGAAAGCAATGTTTCACATCCAGTGATCCTTCTACTGACACCCGAGACTCAGTATCATTGGAGCCAAAACATTAACTCTGTTTCTCTCCACAGATGCTACCAGATGTACTGAGTTTTCCAGCAATTTCTATTTTTTTTCTGATTTCCAGTATCCACATTTTATTGCCCCAAAACCGTTTGTTTCTCATGAGAGAGACTAGCCCTATGGTCCTCTAAAACTATGGGGATTTCACATTTGCAAGTCTTTGGTTGCCTGTCCAAGGCTGAGAAGGATTTACATCTATGTTGTTGGAACTCCACTAGGTGTAGGCAAACTTATACACGTGTTTCCCATTCCATACTGATTTATCACCAAAGGAGATTATGTAAGACTCAAATAAACAAGTCACCCAATTCGGAAGACACCACATTTTTTTAAGTTTTATATCCTGAACCTCCAGCAGCTCCACCCTCTGGGACAAGGTGTCTTCATTTTCTTCAAGGCCTCGTTCACAGTTGGGTAATGAAGCTTGCAGGTCAACTTTGGGATTCAAACAAAGGAACTGCAGGTGAAGTAACATGCAGGGTAAAAGTATTGTTTGAAACTATTGTGGATAAGACATAGTTTCTCAGATTAACCTGGTGAATGAAAGTACAGGCATAAGACTTCATATGACCTGACTAATAGACTATAAGAATAAGGAACAGGAGTAGGCCACACAGCCCGTCAAGCCTGTTCATCATTCAGTGGTATCACAGCTGATCTGACATTCCTTACTTCCACTCATCTGTGTGTTCTAGTAAGGCTTGATTCCCGTAAAGATCAAAGGTCTATCTATCTCAGGAATAATTGTAGATTCCTTAGTTAAACAAAGCATTGTACCTAGAGTAAACCAGGTGAATTAAAGAATGACCAGAGGGAAAAAGGGAAGGTCTGTTTCCCATGGGAAATAAGAATGATTGTAGGTTAAAATTGGAGGGCTAACTGCCCACAGAAGCATGACAATGGGTGAATTGGTATCTTTAGCATAAGGACCAGAAATCAGAATGGGGCACAGTGGGTCACTCACCAAACTTCTGATGGACAAGAACACAATAGTTTTGGGCAAAATGATGAAGGCAGACGGGGATCTTTTGTGGACCTGGAGAGAAATAAAGAATGCTTCAGGATGCAGTTGGAAGGGGGTAAAGACATGGGTTATAATCTTATGTCAGTGTTACCTTCATTACACGTCAGTCTGAAGATCCCACCTTGGTACCTGGGATTTCGATGCTGTAGCCATTTGAGAGACATGGGTAGAGCAGGGACAGCAATGGTTATTGCAGGTAGCGGGATTGAGATGCTTCAGTAAGAACAGAGAAAATGAAAAAAGAGGAGATGGTGTGGCACAGTTAGTCAATGACATTATTACAGTTGCAGAAAGGACGTTTGAGGACTCATCCACTGAGTTAGTATGGGTTGAGATTAGAAACAGCAAAGGAGAGGTTACCTTGTTGGGAGTTTTCTATAGGCCTCCGAATAGTTCCAGAGATGTAGAGGAAAGGATAGCAAAGATGATCCTCACAAGGAGTAAGAGTAACAGGGTAGTTGTTCTGGGGCCTTTAACTTTCCAAGTATTGACTGGGAATACTATAGTTCAAGTACTTTAGATGGGTCAGTTCTTGTCCAGTGTGTGCAGGAGGGTTTCCTGACACAGCATGTAGACAGGCCAATAAGGTGCAAGGCCACGTTAGATTCGGTACTGGGTAATGAACCCGGCCAGATGTTAGATTTGGAGATAGATGAGCACTTTGATGATAGTGACCATAATCCAGTTATGCTTACTTTAGCGGTGGAAAGGGATAGGTATATACCGCAGGGGCAAAAGCTTTAGCTGGGGGAAAGGCAATTATAATGTGATTAGGCAAGATTTAGGATGCATAGGATAGGGATGGAAACTGCAGGGGATGGGCACAGTTGAAATGTGGAGCTTATTCAAGGAACAGCTACTGCGGATCCTTGATAAGTATGTACCTGTCAGGCAGGGAGGAAGTTGTCGAGTGCAGCAGCTGTGATTTACTAAGGAAGTTGAATCTCTTGTCAGGAGGAAGAAGAAGGCTTATGTTAAGATGAGATGTGAAGACTCAGTTAGGGTGCTAAAGAGGAAAGACCTAAAGAGAGAGCTAAGAAGAGCTAGGAGGGGACATGAGAAGTCGTTGGTGGACAGGATCAAGGAAAACCCTAAAGCTTTCTATCGATATATCAGGAATGAAAGAATGACTCGAGTAAGATTAGGGCCAATCAAGGATAGTAGTGGGAAGTTGTGCATGAAGTCAGAGGAGATGGGGGAGTGCTAAATTAATACTCTTTGTCAGTATTCACACTAGAAAAGACAATGTGGTCGAGGAGAATACTGAGATAGAGGCTGCTAGACAAAATGGGATTGAGGTGTATAAGGAGAAGGTGTTAGCAATTCTGGAAAATGTGAAAATAGATAAGTCCCCTGAGCCGGATGGGATTTATCCAAGGATTCTCTGGGAAGCCAAGGAGGAGATTTCCGAGCCTTTGGCTTTGATCTTTATGTCATAATTGTCCACAGGAATAGTGCCAGAAGACTGGAGGATAGGAAATGTTGTCCCCTTGTTCAAGAAGGGGAGTAGAGACAATTCTGGAAATTATGGACTTGTGAGCCTTACTTCGGTTGTGGATAAAGTGTTGGAAAGGTTTGTAAGAGATAGGATTTTTAATCATCTAGAGAGGAATAAGTTGATTAGCGATAGTCAACACAGTTTTATGAATGGTATGTTGTGTCGCACAAACCTTATTGACTTCTTTGAGAAGGTGACCAAATAAGTGGGTGAGGGTAAAGCAGTTGATGTGATGTATATGGATTTCAGTGAGGCATTTGATAAGGTTCCAAACAGTAGACAATTCCACAAAATACGGAGGCATGGGATTGAGGGAGATTTGGAGGTTTGGATCAGAAATTGGCGAGCTGAAAGAAGACAGAGGGTGGTGGTTGATGGGAAATATTCATCCTGGAGTTCGAGTTCTAGTGGGGTACTGCAAGGATCTATTTTGGGTCCACTGTTGTTTGCCATTTTTATAAATGACCTGGATGAGGGCAAGAAGGATGGGTTAGTAAATTTGAAGATGACACTAAGGTCGGTGGAGTTGTGAATAGAGACAAAGGTTGTTATAAGTTAGTGAGAGACATAAATAAACTGCAGAGCTAGGCTGAGAGGTGGCAAATTGAGTTTAATATGGAAAAGTGTGAGGTGATTCACTTTGGAGGGAGTAACAGGAATGCAGATTACTGGGCTAATGGTAAGATTCTTGGTAGTGTAGATGAGTAGAGAGATCTCGGTGTCAATGTACATAGATTCTTGAAAGTTGCTACTCAGGTTGATAGGGTTGTTAAGAAGGTATACAGTATGTTACCTTTCATTGGTAGAGGGATTGAGTTTCGGACCCATGAAGCCATGCTGCAGCTGTATAAAACTCTGGTGCGGCCACATTTGGAGTATTGCGTACAGTTCCAGTCACCACATTATAGGAAGGATGTGGAAGCTTTGAAAAGGGTTCAGAGGAGATTTACTTGGATGTTGCCTGGTTTGGAGGGAAGGTGTTACAAGGAAAGGCTGGTTCTTCGCATGTGAAAGCCTGTATGTTTGTCATTGGATGGTTACAGTTCAGGATCCAACGGAAAGGCTCCACCTTCGTGTAAGTCTTCAGGTACAATGGGTATTTTCTATTTTCTTGTCCATGTTCTGTTGCTGTGCAATGATAATGTGCAATAGCATGATAAAGGCAAGACAGAGAGTGGTAATGGACAAAACTTGACCAACAACTGTACAGAAGCCTTTCACCCAAGTGAAAAACAAATGATATCCTCCAGCTTAACTGTGACAATACAGGGTTTTGGAGACAATTTGTATGAGACAAGTTTCCCTGACAAGAAGTGTACCCATGTCTGGCCAATAGCCAAGGGAGATCATGGACAATCATAACAAACATTATACTCCAACAAAGATACTAAAGGTTTAAAAATGGAGGAGAGAGTATTTTAGATGTTTAATAATACATTACAGAGTGTTTTAGGGAACAGATTAATGTAACACTGTGATAACAGGAGTCCAACAAAACCTGGGCAAAACCTCTGGTGAATGTGCCAAAACACATGGCATATGAGAAATCGTCAGGAGTACATAACCCACACCGAATGACTCAGTGTTCCTTGAAAGGAATGATGCCGAAATGAGAAGGACTCAGAGTTGTCAGCAAATTCTCGATCTTTGATTATCAGTGAGCAATGATGGTGAGATTATCCAGTGCAGGGCAGTGCAGGTCAGTAAGTCAGTGGTGAGAACTGGGCATATCACCTGACATACCTGCCATAGTTTGATGGAGCATTAAACGTAGGTAAACTAATACTGATATTAGATAGCTGAAGAGTTGTATGGGAGACTGTCTTGACTCCCCAAAGACAGGTCGGCACAGAAAATCCACCTTCACAGCAGCAATCCCTATCAATTTCTTTCTGGCTGTGTGATCTTGCATGTAGCAATTTCAAACACGGGAAGTTCAACACTTTTATTTCAGGTTTTAGCATATGCTAATTATTTAGTCTGTAATTTATTCAATCCTGTAAAAGAAGACAGAAGTGCAACAAAATTACATTGCAGTGTATTAATAATATTCCTGCAGAGTGCTGAAATTCTGAAAGTATTTGTGGCAAAGAACTGAATTTTCAACCATCTGCTACAGTTGTGACACATGGCCCATTCACACGAGGGACAATAGACATGAAAAGCATCTGAGTAAAACTCAAGTCCCTTAATGAAGGGAATGTTTTTCAATTCTAGTTCACATCTCAGTCTCTCCAGATTAACGATTTAAAAAGTCATACCACCAAGATATGAAATAGAATGTGGATGAGAGGGTCTAATGTCTGTATTATTGAGTAAGGGGATATTATTTAAAACACCAAAGGTGCTTTTATTATGATGATATAAAAATGTTTGATACACAGGATGTGGTATTACATTTATCAAATTTAAATATATTCGATAAATTATGAGTAGCTAAAAGGTCCGCTCAACAGTTGTGGATGTTGATACCTCGGCAAATTAGATAGCAATTATTTTCTCGTTAAGCTTTGTTGGAATTTATGAGGTTTTCAAGTTACCTAATGTTGTATATGCGGACTGATAAACAACATACTCCCACTGTAATTAACCAAAATAAGGTAAACCAATTATTCCTGTGCTAAAATGTCTGCTTGGAACCATTAGTGAAAAAAGGTTGGTGGTGTAAAAGCAATAAAAATGGGGTTTGAAACGGTTTCAAAAGAATCAAAGTAAAAGAATTCCCTCATCGATCTGCAAAATCCTCATTTAAATCTCATTGTTATCTTAATTTGTAATTCCATGAAATGCAATTTGGGAACTTACCAAAGTTAATGCGATGACATTACTGGTGTTCAGCATAAAATCACATCAGCTTTTGTGCCCATCTAGTTACGTGTGCGTGCAATGGATGGTGCTATTCAGATCACTGGATTAATCTGTACATCACAGGATAAGTTATTTTTAATGCTATGTGAATCATAGCCTCTGTAACAAAGTCAATCATTGCAAAGTACTAGTAGCTAACAAACAATAAATCATATTGTATTAAAGACAAGAGATGTTTCTAGTTAGACTAGGAAGTGTTTTCCTCTACCACACTAGACAACCACACTAGCTTCCGAAAGGCAGCGATCTTGATCATCCCAATTTGCTTCTAGAGCATTTTTCCATAATGATATTCAGAGCAAAGATGAAAATGTTCTGTGAATTCCTTGTCACTATTTACAGCAAGTAAGTTTTGCCCCTCCATAAATGGAAAAAATAGTTTGTAGCAAATTAATTTGTCAAGTCACTGAAGAAAATAGCTAAACGATGCTTGATTGCTGCCATGTTCCCAGCAGAATGATCTGATTAGAAGGACAATAAAAAAGAATAAGCTATAAATTGGTGAGTTTGGTACGGTAAATAATAAATTCTATCACGTACCTCGCAAATCTTACCCTTGCAAGAAAATCTGCGACAGTTTTATAGATGAATATTATTGTTAAAAATTAATGCGAGGTCTACAAAATTGGTCACAGAGATTGGGATATGGTCATTGGTGTCCTTGAAGAGAGAATTCCAGGATGAGATTTCATAGATTCTATAATCACAAGGGGTCTGAGCAGAGTAAACAGAGATAAACATTGATGGGAGAAGCATCAAGAGCCAACAGACAGAATTAAAGTTAATGTTATAGGGACTAATAATGACTCCAAGAGGAGCTTTCTTTTTAAAAAGGGCCTTAGTGTGAAGGGGTGTGGTGGCTAACAGCTACTTCAACTCTTTGGCACAAATGTAATTGTTGGAAGTGACAGTACAGTTTCATTTTTCAGTAGTGCTGAGTGTCTCAACATGCATCATACTATTTGAAGGAGCCGGTGTTGGACTGAGGTGGACAAAGCTTTAAAAAAAATCACACAACAGCAGGTTATAGTCCAACAGGTTTATTTGGAAGTACTAGCTTTTGAAATGCTGCTTCTTCATCAGGTGTTTGTGAAGCAGTACCATATCTATCGCATTCCCAACGCCCCTCCCCCAAGTCCCTCCTCCCTACCTTTTATCTTAGCCTGCTTGGCACACCCTCCTCATTCCTGAAGAAGGGCTTATGCCCAAAACGTCAATTCTCCTGCTCCTTTGATGCTGCCTGACCTGCTGCGCTTTTCCAGCCACACATTTTTCAGCTCTGATCTCCAGCATCTGCAGACCTCACTTTCTCCAAGCAGTACCATAAGTCAGAATTTATAGTAAAAAATTACAGTGATACAATGATACATTGAACAAATGAAGATTGTTAAGTCTTCCACCTTTTAGAATGGATTTGCTGGTTTCGGTTCTTTTATATATAAATCCCAGAAATTCTTTTAAGTCACAATCTCAAGATAATTCTAAGGTTTTATAACAAAAAGGTAACATCTCGGCTCAGACAACCTGATGAAGGGCTTTTGCCCGAAATGTCAATTCTCCTGCTGCCTGACCTCCTGTGCCTTTCCAGCACCACACTTTTGGCTCTAATCTCTAGCATCTGCAGTCCTCACTTTCACCTCAGACAACCTGGTGTTGTATGATTTTTATCTCATTTTCATCACTATTAGCATTGCAAGATATAACCCAATCTTTGCTTTGGGTTTGGAAGAGAATGTTGAAGATTAATGAAATTATGACTGTACACAACCGTGATTATCTCTACAAGATCCATGGGAAATCACTAATTGATCTCCTTGTGGAGCTTGTTGAGTATGTTGAGGTAACAAGCAATGGCCTGTCCAGCTGGAACAAATCACCTGAGCCTTTTATAGCTTTTGTGAGGGAAGGAGTCTGTGGTATGGTGGTAGTACCCCTGTCCCTGAATCAGGAGAGCCAGGTTCAGGTCCCACCAGCTCCAGAACATTCCTGAACAAGTTGATTAGTTTCATTTAACCTATTTTTCTAAATGGCAGTCAACTAGGATAGTGTGGTAATGTGACTGAGTGGCCAAAGGTGTTACATTAAGGCTCCAGTCTCTGTAGAGGCATGTGTTAGCATGACAAGACAATCATGTGTGCTGGGACCTTGCCATGCTGAACCCTTATTTGGGCGAGCTCTGCTTGAGTTGTACATGATAAAAATGTGATCTGTTTGGGGCCCTCTTGTGGCACAGTGGTAATGTCCCTACCCTGGATCAGGAGGTCTGGGTTTAAGTCTCTAGAGGTATGTAATAATTTCTCTGACCAAAGGGTTAAAGAAAAAAGACTTTTGAAAAGCAGACCAAGCCCATCCATTTTGATTTAGTGCCTTCCCTCTCTCCCCTTCACTTTTGCATTACCTAAAATGGGTTTTGCTTGTAGATATTTAATTGACTACACGGGTGACTGCTGCAGTGATTAGTAGTTCAAAAAGGAAAAAGAAATGAAAATGTTCACAGAGATATTTTGGTGGGAAAGTCACAAAGTTGAGCATGACAGCACTTCCAGGCACAGAGAGAAAAACAGACATGGGGAGTTCTTGTGGTGCAGGCGCAGTGTTCCTAGTTCTGAACTAGGAGGTCTGAGTTAAATGATTCTGGATTAGTGGTGCTGGAAGAGCACAGCAGTTCAGGCAGCATCCAAGGAGTAGTGAAATTGACGTTTCGGGCAAAAGCCCTTCAGGTTTTGAAGTTCAAAAGCTCTCTCCTTTTCTGTCTCTGCTCTACCTTTTCCCCTCTCTTCTGCTGGTCTTTCTTTTTCCCTCTCTTCTGCTGCTCTCTCTTTTTCTCTCTGTTCTGCTGCTGTCTCTTCTTCCCTCTCTTCTGCTTTTAATCTTAAGTCAAACTGTCCCATTCCTGCTGCCCTTTCGTTATCTCTCAGCTCTCACTCAAGCTGCTTCATTTGCAATTGAATTCTGGCCATCTCTATAGATTCTGATAATTTCTCCAGCAAGTTTAAACACTGAGCTACTGCTGTAATTCTCTCTCCTTTCCTCACAGAAGCAGGCAGTTCCAATTCCAGCTTGTCTGCAAATTCCTGCAGCTTTGTCTTATTCATCTTTTGCAAACCTTCCAAAGTCACCACATCCACATCCAGAAAACCTTTGGTGACTGAACGAGCCATTACTATCCCAAGCTGTGTCTCCCCAACCAAACCACCACCAGGAATAAAGACACTAGCGCCTACTGTTTAAAAACCCACAAAGAGCCCCTAATCTGTTATGGACTACATCAGACCACTCAAAACATTCTCAAGTAGGCAGCCCAGACCATAACTTTGCAATTTTTTTTTGGTCGGTGTACAGTGAAAGTTACCCAGAGTGAGGTAGCTAGGTTGACGAACAGGTTTTAAATCAGACAAAAAATTATTCACAAGTTTCAGAAAGAACAGAATAAAGAACCCCTACAGAACGCAGTCTATTCAAATTAGACTTAATTATGCGGCTCCCAATATACACAACAGTCCCAATAAACAACCCCCCTTAAAACACAGTTAAAAAAATGGAACAGATGCTTACAGGTTGAAGTTAGAAGGGCAGAAAAAGAGAGAGCCTGTTCACACAGTCCCCTGATGAGGTCCCAACTAGTTCTGGACTGATCTCAACTGCTCAGCTGAAGGAAGCTCATTCCTGATAAAGGGATTTTGCCCGAAACATCAATTTTCATGCTGCTCAGATGCTGCCTGAGGACTTGCTGTCCATGTCCAGCACCACAATCTTGACTGTGCTCAGTTAGACAGCTGACCACTCCCCTTCCATTATACAGGTCACTTCTGAAACATGACTACTTTGGCCTGAAGTCTCACCTGTTTGTATATAAACAAAAAGACCTCTCTATACCACTGTACCAAATCTCTGTACCAAACCAGTCTAATCAGCACCGGGAGCGTTTACCTTAAAAAACCAAGGGACACAGTATCATTGAGAAAAGGAAGGGATTTTGTACACTACATTAGTTTTTCTCATGCTGGGTATTGGGTCCTTCGTTCTGGTGAGTTGTTGTCTGAGTGTGTCTGTTGGTTTGTGTGCTGTTATAAGTCCTAGTGGTCTCAGTAGGACATGACAGCCAGACTACAGCAACGAGCACCCGAGCTACAAATCTTCTCACAAACCTTGAATAGCATTTTTAAACTCAAATTATCCACATGGAAATAAATCGCTTAACAAACAGGTCATATGTTTAATGTCTGTCCATTTTCTCAACAAAACATTATCGTTCAGTTGAAGAAAATATGTGTCTTCAAAGATATTGTTCCTTCTTACATAACATCATTGTTACATTTTGAGTTACTTTACTACTTTGTACTTGAGACTTTTTTAAAATTCCACTCTTCAGATTAATCCATAAGTTAACCAATATTTTAAAACACTGACGCAAATATCCAACTATTAGTTAATAATGACCTCTGTATCAAAAATAAACTTTTTACAGACAGAAAGAACATTTTTGCGCTGCATGGAATTTAACTGAATAAAACAGCTGACAGACATTCTTGGGTTCACTCCTCAGGCAATGCCTTCACAATCAAAGGCAACAGGCTTGGTTTAAATTTAAATTTAAAAATCATCAATTAATAATCAATCACCATCTATCTTTGCATTCGCCATTGAAATATTTCTGCCAATCAGAGTTCACTGGTCAATGAAGCAATCATCATTCCCTTCACATAAACTATAACATATTGTTCCCCTTTACATTGATTTTTTTGCAAATTACCTTCAAAAATTTAAAACAGAAAGCTTTGACAAAATCGTAACTTTTTTAGAAATATTCAAGTTCTGTACCACCTATTGAAGAATGCTTCAGTTTTCCAGCTTTTGGTTTTATTATGTGAAGTTTGCAGAATTACATTATATATTATACAGATTGTTTCCAGCCATTAGAAATTTAATTTGCTCTTTTTATTTTGGAAAATTAGAAAAACGTTACCAATTCTTGTGCTAAACTTGAAGTAATCTGCTGATAAGCATAGACCAATGGATGTGGATGTCCATGGCCCAATCTTCAGAAACAAAGCTGGGAGAGAAATTAGACAGAGGATTGTGCTAAACTAATCAACTAAGTTACTGTTTATATCGCTCTACTGTGAATCTGGCCTAACTGTTCCTGTTTGAAAACTTCAGGCAGACCTTTGGAATATTTAGAGCAAGACAAGTTGACAGAATGCATTGAAAGTAACATACACTAAGCAGATTTATTCTTTGAGCAAGTTATTTAAAGGATAATAATAAATATGAAGTTAAAGATGTTCTGGAATCATTCATCTTTTATAAATGGCTATGTTCTTTCTTTGAAATCAATGCTTTATAATGCCAACAGGACCAACCAGACACAGGAAATTATCTCTATGTTAGAACTGGCAAACCTAAAACACACAACCTGGTCCTCTCTCATTTATTACACTGGCAAGTTACAGATGTCTGTCCCCAAGACGCTCACCGGTGAAGAGGGATTTCATTTAGAGCCACTGTTTAGAGGCAGCACAGTGGATCTCAGATAGGTCCTGGGATGATATGGAGAGTATATGGAGCGAGTGGATATTTTCACAACTGCAGAATTTCATCCTGAGGATGTCAAACACAAGTTCAACCTCCTTTGACATATGAAGAGATCTTGGAATTGTTTTTTAACCTCTGACAATATGGCTGGTGCTGCATATTGAGAGCATGTGCATTCTGCTATCGTTTAGATGCTTAGTTGTCCATTTGAAGTCGAAGAAACTGGCATAGTCTCACGGAATCTCCAGGTCCTTCGAGAGACAAAAGAACTAGCAGCCTGAGTTGAAACAGTATTTCTGTGGGTGAAGCTGGCTTCAGTCCTTTACGTAACATGGCAGAACTAATAAAGGCATCCAATTCAACTAAGATCTAAACCTTAAACAGGATGATTCACTTTGTTTTTGTTACACCTAAATTATTATAATCAAGACTAATAATTTTGTGAATTGTGAGCTTGGGTTTTTGGTGGCAAAATTAGGACGTAATTGTTTTGATACCATATGTGACTTAAAACAAATTGCATAAACTGCTGGCTTAAATGACAATATTATACATAATTAATCTTCAAGGGTCTAAATGGAGTACATTTATTACAGGCAGCTAAAACGGTTGGAATCCAAACTACTGAAAGCTGACATCTAAACAATTAGTGACTGGAGAACAATCAGCCTAGAAGATATCATAAGATCAAGATCTCATTAAAATTCTCAAATAAGAGTGAAACATTTTGATGATAAGGGGAAAGAGATCTCGGAAGGTTAATCTTATATACACAAGCAATAAATCAGCAATCACTCAAATGCACAGGGATAGAATCACAGTGGACAGTGGAATCAGATTAAATGCAATCAATTAAGCTTCAGAACACTTTAGTAACCCTTAGTTGAGATTTAATGATATAAGTTACCTGAAACCACAAAACACTTTTATATGATCTCAAAATAGTATGTACAAATTAAATTATCAGCTAAAGAATTTAAAATTGGTATTTAATATTAAGAAACCAGTTGTCAAATTACATTAGGGAAAGCGAGAGAAACAATGCAAACAAATGCCAAATATTATAAATGATGATGAATTAATGGGGAATGGTGATGAGGGTAATGCGGTTAAAGTGTCATATACAGGCTGCCAAAAAAACATTTGATAAATTTCTACAAAGTAGGCTTCTCAGCAAAGCTCAAGCCATGGAACAAAAGGGATAGTTACAACATCAATGTGATGCTGACTAAGAGATAGGAAGCAGTAATCTTGAGCAGTACTTTTTAAGACTGGACGAATATGTACAGTAGGGTTCCCCCAAGGGTCAGTATTATAAGAAGTATCTTACTTGACCCAAAGCACTGTTCAAAGACACAAATTCAAAATTTGAAGTTCAAAATTTGATTTCAAAAGTTGAAGCTTTTTACTGTATTTTACCATGTTGTAGAGTACAAGTGACAATCATACATTACTCAACATTTGTCAATGATGCAAAACCTAGAAATATCGTGACTTGTGAGGACAATAATGGTAGTCATCAGGAGGACATAGACAGACTGTTCCATGTTTTCTGTCAACCTGATAAAAGTTGATAAATTTGAGAATTAAACACATTTTCATAAAGTTTTTAACTTTTGCTCAGAATAACAGGGCTAGATTTGCTGTGGGCCATCCCTGAGAGATGTACCAATATAAACTAAGGGGTATAATTTTCAAGTGGTTTCAGGAACACACACGTTGGGAGTATGTGCATAAAAATCATTCAAGTTGTTACTGAAGTTTGAAAAATAGGATCCTAGGCTTTATTACTGCTGCTATTATTATAAACTTGTCTAAAACATTGGTTCAGCCTCAGTTGGAGTATTGGATGGAATAGTCTGCTAATAGAGTATTTTCAGATTTAGTAATTATCTTTCATAAGCACAATATGAGGCATGTTTAGGGTGTTTCATGTTAAATTGGAATTATGGATGGACTATGAAAAAGAGCTTCAGAGTTTACAACAGCAAACAGACAAGTTAGGCAGAATAAGGTGCTGAGTGGCAGATGTTAAACTAAAAAAAAACCAAAGAACTGTAGATACTGGAAATCAGAAGCATAATTGGAATTTGCTGGAAAATCGCAGCACGTCAGGCAGCATCTATGGAGAGGAGACAAAGTTTACATTTCAGGTCCAGTGACCTTCTTCAGAATGGGTCAGTTCTTCAGAACAGAAGATGGATCAAGTCTTCTGTTCTGAAGAACGGTCACTCGACCTCTACTTTCTCTCCACAGATGTTACCTGACCTGCTGAGTTTTTCTCGCAATTTCTGATTTTGTTTCTGAGCAGCAGTTATAACTGAACACAAAGGGGTGAAATTCCATACAGTTTATGAAGAAGATAATGAAAGGAGATATATCTAAATTATAATCATAGCAGAATGGTGCAGACATTGTAAACTGAGTATCAAAATGGATCCAATCAAATACTCTCACATTAAGATAGCAAAACTTTAAAGCTAAAGAATTTTACAATCAAACATGTCTCATTATTTTACAATGTGATATGTTTAGTTGATTTTTCTTCCTTTTTAAGCTCTTCCCAATTCTGAGTGTTCAAGTCTATTTTATAACTCTGACTTATCAGAATGATCATTCTTTAAATAATTTCTATTTTCTGCAGGTTCTGAAAGGTAGGTTCAAGTTTTGCCTTTTTGGAAAGTATTAAAATAAATCAAAGAACTGCAGATGCTGGAGATTTTAAACAGAAATTGATAGCAGAGTTTACTTTTTGCGTCCAGTCCTGATGAAACTTCACCGGGCTCGAAACATTAACTCTATTTTCTTCCAACAGATGCTGCTAGAAATGCTGAATTACTCCTGCAATTTCTGTTTTTGTTTTAAACTTAGAAAGTTTGGATAGGATCTAAATTAGTCTATTCTGAATCTCTTTTACTGAAGGAAGTGAATCCTTAAGTTCTGTCACACTCTTAAGATATGTCTCCAGCATCTGACGGTTTTGCTTTGCATGTCTTACCACATAAGTCATCTCACAACTTTATCATCTCCTGAAATCTGGTCTGCTTACTTAATTCAATCATTCAAGACTAGCAGCTTTGGTTGTGAAAGCCTACAACAGTCTTGAGCTTCTAATCAATGAAACTGCTTTTAAGCTATCGGAAGGCCAAATCAGCCAGTCTGCTGTGGGTCAATGCATTCATTTATTTTATTGATTTTTCAGGTAAATTGCTGTCACTGGTTTTTATTCAGCATATCTAGATTCACAGAGTCCGTACAGTGCAGAAAGAGGCTATTCAGCCCATCAGGTCTGCGCCGGCCCTCCAAAGAGCATCCCACCCATACCCAACCCCCCACCTTATCCTCGTAAACTTGCATTTTTGCCATGGCTAATCAACTTAATCTGTACATACCTGGACACTATGGGCAGTTTAGTGTGGCAATCCACCTAACTTGCACACCTTTGGACTGTGGAAGGCAACTGGAGCAACCAGAGGAAACTCACAGAGACACAGCGAGAATACGCAAGCTCCTCACAGACAGTCACTGAGGCTGGAATCAAACTCAGGTCCCTGGTGCTGTGAGGTAACAGTATTAACCGTTGACCCCCCGTTCCACTCTTGAGAAAGCCTTGAGAAGGTGTTGTTGGATCTTCATCTTGTGATCTGTTGAATCTTCTCAACTGTTCTGAGGAAGGGTCACTGGACCTGAAACACTGACTCTGATTTCTCTCCACAGATGCTGCCAGACCTGCTGAGTTTTCCCAGCAATTTCTGTTTCTGATTTCCTGCATCTGCAGTTCTTTTAGTTTCAAATTTAACATAACTGAGGTGGATACCGATGACAGAACTGTGGTAACTTCTTTCAACATGTTGCTGACAATCAGGATTACATTGTTAGAAAGCCCAAATATGACAGCCATCCTTTTGTGTATAGATGCACAGATGTACCATGTACAAATTCCTCTCAGTATCGAAAGTAATCTTTTCTTTACATTGGTTACATGTTTGTATTTCAGACATGTCCTCCTTTAAGTTTGGCTGCTCAGTTATTGATGGTTCATTCATGTCACTCTCCTGTAAGGCACAATAGCGATCCTGCAAATCTCCTCAAATAAAAGCAAAATAGTGCAGATGCTGATAGTCCAAAAATTAAAACAGAATGCTGGAGAAGCTCGGCAGATCTGGTAGATCTGTAGAATGAGAAAATAGTGTCAATATATCAATTCCAAAGACTCCTCTTCTCCAAAGAAGGGTCATGGAACTCACTTCTTGAAGGTGATTTGCATTAAGGTCCCATCCTTCTGACCCTTCTCCACCCTGTTTCACTATTTATACTTCAAATACTTTTCAATTCGTTTTTGAAAGCTGGGGAAGGTTTTGCTTCCACTGCTATTTCTGAAAAGTCAATCTAAGTCATAACTGCCTTCTGTAAAAAGAAACATTCTACTTTGCCCTTTATTCTTTTGGTGATGATATCTATTCCTGGCCAATGACCAGTGGAAAGAGCCCCTCCCTAATTGTCACTACCAATAATGTTGAATTCCACCAGTTTGAAGTATTTTTGCTTTCTGCATTCCAGTACTGAGGCGGGGAGGGGTCAGGGAGGTTTTCTCCAGTCTGTTATTCTTCCTGACCTTCTCTTTCCACATACTTTCTTCCTAAATCTCTCCTTTTCTTGACCTTGCATGGTTTCTAAAGATAACCAGAGCTGAGATAGAAATAGCACTGGTGTAATTAGAGAAATGTCATTGCACAAAAGGAGGTCATCCATCCTATCCTGCCTGTATTGGCTTGTTAAATGAGCATCATGTAAACCTCCTGCTTTTTCCTCATACTCACGTCTAATTTTTTCATCCAAGTATCCAACTCTCCTTTATATGGCTCATTGGAACCTGCCTCCACCACATTTCCAGGCAGTGCATTCTATATCCTAACCACTTGCTGAGCGAAAAAGATTTTCCTCGTTTTAAAGTCGCTGTTTTTGAAGATCACTTTAAATCAATGCTCCCTTCTTCTTGGTTCTTTACAATGGGCCAAATGGTCTCCTTTTCACTTTAATATTCATAATAAGCCAACTAAGTCACGCTTGTACCCACTATATCAATATAGCTCGTCTAGTTCAGTTTCTGGTCAATAATAACCAGGATGTTGATAGTGGGACATTCAGTGATAGTGATGCCATTGAATGTTAAGTGATAATGGTTAGATTCTCTCTTGTCAGAGATGATCAATGCCTGGTATTTTTGTGGCATGGATGTTACAGTTCTGCTGTAACATGGTAGTTCCATTCTCATGCAAACCCATGTTATAAGACAACCATGTAATAGTCGCACCGTTTAAACTAATGGGGCTGGAATCGCATTATAAGCAATACACACTTTAAAGGCTGGCACTGCAGAAACAGTGTCCCCAGTTCGTCAATCATATTGTTGAGAATTTACACTAACGAAATGTGTGTTATAGGAGAATGGCCTGAACATTGGAACTCTCCTCTCCAGAGGACTGCAGAAGGCTCAGTTGTTAAATATATTCAAGACTGAATTGATAGATGGATGGATAGATGGATGGATGGTCTTGTCAATCATCTGTAGGCAGTGAAATATTTCAGCCAGTGGTCTCTCACCTAATCACATTTGGTACGGTTCCATACACTCGAAAGGTTTCGATCAATTAGTTTTAACAAATTAATGTTTTTCTAACTGTATATTCGCATCCGTGACCCTGACAAATTGTTGTCGGGTCAGGAAAC
This sequence comes from Chiloscyllium plagiosum, assembly GCF_004010195.1. NCBI lineage: Eukaryota > Metazoa > Chordata > Chondrichthyes > Orectolobiformes > Hemiscylliidae > Chiloscyllium > Chiloscyllium plagiosum. Next base: position 8,318,408 of record NC_057712.1, on the reverse strand, counting down.
AGGTTCTCATGCTGGAGAATCCAGAACTGAGGCTTAAAATAGTCCTCAAGTGACAATTTAATGAATTATTTACACATCAGCTCTGAAGAGAAGCTGGGAGGGGTTCCCAGATCACTTCAATCCTGCCATTGGCCACACCTGGAGAAAAGTGTGTGCCATTTCTGTCTCCTTATCTGATGAAGGATGATCTTGCCAGAGAGAGAGTGTAGTGACAGTTTACCAGACTGATTCTTGGGATAGACAAACAGGAGGCTGGAAGAACGCAGCAGGCTAGGCAGCATCTGGAGGTGGAGAAGTCAATGTTTTGGGTCTAACCCTTCTTCAGGTCTGAGTTGGTAGGACTGACGTGTGAGGAGAGATAGAGTAGATCAGGATTATATCCATTGTGCAGGAAGAATGTGCAGGAAATCTCACAGAGACTCATCGACGTTTAACAGGACTAGACAGGTTAGATACAGGAAGGGTTTTCCTGATGATGGAGGAGTCCAGAACCAAGGGTCATAGTTTAAGAATAAGAGGTAAACCTTTTAGGACTGAGATGCGGAGAAATTTCATCACCCAGAGAATGGTGAGCTTTTGGAATTCACTATCACAGCAAGCAATTGAGGTCAATTATTATGTGCTTTGAAGAAGAGAAGGGATGGCTTTTCTGCTGATGGAATCAAGGGATATGGCGGGAGGGTGGGCGTAGAGTACTGAGCTCAATGATCAGCCATGATGATATTCAATGGTGAACCAGGCTCAGGGAGTCAAATGGCCTACTCCTGCTCCTGTCTTCTATGTTTCTATGTAAGCTGATGATGTCCAAACCCCAATATCAATTCAACTTAAATCCTAAACAAAATCAGAAATTGCTGGAGAAGCTTAGCAAGTCTGGCAGCATCTGAGGAAAGAAATCAGAGTTAACATTTTGGGTTAACTGACCCTTCCTCAAACACCATCCGCAGTTCTTTCGGTTTCATTTTAAAATCCCGAAAAGGGGCATCCCATTGCCTGGCAAAATCCCCCTTAACAACTCGCATCCTCTTTCTCCATTAATGCCGCCAGACTTACTAAGAGCTCACCATCTTTCTTTGATATCATGCAACTTACATCTGAACAGGAGTCAAGAGTACAGGTTAACATTTCATCCAAAAGGCAACTCAGGCAACGCAACACTCCTCCACGCCAGTGTTAGTCTGATTATGTCCCTGAACCTCTCGTGTACGACTTACATCTGCTGACTCAAAGACCAGAGTGTTACCACTGAGACAGAGCTGACAGCATGTGCATTTAGCATACATATTAGGATTCCAAGCCAGAAAGCATTTCTTTCTACAAAGCTAATTATACTGATCAGTTCAGTGCTGCCCCTTCCATTATTTAGACATCTTTAAAAATTCCACACCTCCTTTGTACGTCACTATTGTTCGTCAGTGACTAATTTACTGCAGCTGGCTGTTCAGTTTAATCCATCTTTTACTTTCAAAACAGTGCATGATGCACAACTAATTTATCATCTGATGTTCCATTTTAAACCTAGGAGCTGTGTACTAATTTCAGCCGATAAAGGACATTTCTTTCCAAGGTCAACTCCTTATGCGAAGCTTTCTTGTTGACCAAAGTTGTTTAACATTTCAGCTTTGCTTAGTCTGTCTGCAGTGAAATTTGGCTCAGAAACTCCAGCTGTACTGGTGCAACCTGAGAACTTTTGTCGGTAATGTTGTTTCTTCTATAACCATGACCCATACCCAAAGATAAGTATCAGAAGTAGGTGCCATAACAGTAACAATGATACAAAAGCAGCATCCAGTGCAACTGGTTGTTTTGCTTGTCACTTGGTAATAAACAGTAAAAAGCTTGACAACGTGACAAAAACGTTGCTCTATGATTCCCTGAGCGGTGAGCCCCATTTTAATTCTGGCATTGTTGGTCCCATAAGGAATCCCGCACCTCACTTCCACCCACTACCTTCACATACCACTGGTCGTCTTTAGAGATATAGGAGAAAGTGAGGGCTGCAGATGCTGGTGAGTTTTTAGGTGTTTGGCTGGCAAGACTGTTACAGGCTCCAGGCAATCCCGCAGGCACACTCCACAAAAGTGGGTCAATCAACGAGGACGCGGATTGAAAAATAACTCAGGAGCTGGAGCATAACTTGCAGGTGCTTCAGGAATGGGTCGAAATCTGACAAAGATAGGTGTTACCCACAAACAAAACCAGAAATTATTGGAAAAACTCAGCAGGTTTGGCAGCATCTGCAGAGAGAGACGGCAGAGTTAACGTTCCTGAACCACAGATGCTACAACACCCACTGAGTTTTTCCAGCAATTTCTGCTTTTGTTTCTGATTTCCAGCATCTGCAATTCTTTGTTTTACTGTTTCATGTTACCCACAAGTTTGACCCAGATGTCCCATCCCAAAATAGGAAGATAAATTTTACATTCATATTTCTAAATCACTTAGAAATACAAGATAAATTTCTTCATGATGTCTGAGGACTTTGTCTTTCAGTCATACAATCATAGACATATACAGCATGGGAACAGACCCTTCCAACCAACTCGTCCATGCCAACCAAATATCCTAAATTAATCTAGTCCCATTTGCCAGTCAAATCCCTCTAAACCCTTCCTATTCATATACCCATGCCTTCTAAATGTTGTAATTGTACCAGCCTCCACCACTTCTTCTGGCAGCTCATTCCATATCCATCACCACCATCTGCAAAAAACATTGCCCCTTGGGTCCCTTTTAAATCTTCCCCCTCTCACTTTAAACCTTTGTCCTTTAGTTTTGTACTCCCCCACCCTGGGGAAAAGACCTTGACTATTCACCTTATCCATGTCCTTCATGATTTTATAAACTTCTATTAGGTCACCCTTTAGACTCTGATGCTCCAGGGAGAATAGCCCAAGCCTATTCAGCCTCTCCCTATAGCTCAAACCCTGGCAACTTGCTTAAGTTGAGCTGATAGAAAGCAGGTGAAACATCTGCTCACTGACAAGGAACTTTTACAGTGTATTTTGACATATAGTCAAAGGTCCTTGCCAGGGGAGCATATGCAAGAGCGAACAAAGTATTTAATTCAAATACAAACATCCTAAACACATTTTTTTCTGCAGGTAGTTTGATTTATTGGTCTTTTTCTGTCAAAGGTATAATTTTATAATTTGCTTCACACATATGCTCCGTGAATCTTTCTCTGCCGACAGCAGTTTCCTGAATGTTCCAGGGATGGATGAGAAAAGCTTTTCACCAGCCAGAGTGTGACCTTCAACCTGGAAGAATCAGAGCAGTCACATTTATACAGGATTTTGAGAAGCCAGTGTTGGACTGGGGTGGACAGAGTTAAAAATCCCACAACACCAGGTTACAGTCCAACAGGTTTATTTGGAAGCACTAACCACCTGATGAAGCAGCGTCGCTCCGAAAGCTATTGCTTCCAAATAAACCTGTTGGACTATAAGCTGGTGTTGTGTGATTTTTTAACATTTTTACATTGCAGTTTAATATAGAATCATAAAATTTCAGTGTATGGAAGGAGACCATTCGACCCATCGTGATTGTGCTGGCTACCAAAAGAGCTACCCAGCTAGACCCATTTTCCAGCCCTATCTCTGTAGATTTCTAAATTCATCATTTTCAAACATATATCAGCTTTATTTTGAACTCTCCTATGGAATCTGCCTCCACCCTCTCTCCCAGGCAGCGCATTCTAAACCCGAACAACTCTCTGAGTGAAGAGATTTCTCTTCATCTCACTCCTAGCTTTCCTGCTGACAGTCTCAAAGTCATGACCCCTAGCTATTGATACCAACTATTGGAAACAGGATATCCTTCTTTACCCTGATAAAATTGTTCATAGTTTTGAACACCTCAATAAGGTCTCCTCTTAATCTTCTTGTTCTCTAATTCTCAATTTCTCTAATCTTTTTTTCATTCCTATTATCATTCTAGTAAATCGCTGTTTCCATCTCTCCAGGGCTTCAACATCCTACCTTAAATAAGGTTCCCAGAACTGAACCCAATCCTCCAAATGTGATTTCACTAATGATTCATAGGGGTGTAACATCATTTTGTTGCTTTGATACTCAGTGTCTCTATTTATAAAGCTAATGATCCTATAAGCCTTCTTAACAGCTGTTTCTATTTGCCTGGCCATCTTCAGAGAATCATGCATGTGAACACAGAGGTCCCTCTGCTCCTATATGCTCCTCAAGGCTGTGCCATTGAGCCAGTTTTATCTCTCTCTGTTTCGTGCACCAAAACGCATTACTTCACATTTGTCTGCATTGAATTTCATCTGCCAGGTGCCTGCCCATTTGGCCAACTTGTCAAGTTCCTTTGAAATGGCTCACATCAACCTCACAATTTACTATTCACCCTAGTTCAGTATTACCTGCAAATTTTGAGATTTTGTCCTCAACACACACCTCTAGGTCATTGGGTCAAAGTATCATACAGCATGGAAACATACTTTTCAGTTCAAATAGTCTATGCCAACCATAACCCCAAACTAAACTAGCCCCTCCTTCTTGAATTTGACCCATATTCCTCCAAACCTTTCTTATTCACGCAAATATCTTTAAAAACAAGGGTCCCAACACCAATCCCTGGAGAACACCACTTTCAACTCATCTCCAGTCTAAGAAATGCCTATCTATACCTACCGTCTGTTTTCTACCTTTGAACCAGCTTCTAATCCATGCGGCCAAGGATCCAGCAATCCCAAACATTTCTAATTTGTTAACCAACCTGCCATGTGGCACTGTGTCAAATGCTTTCTTAAAGTCCAAGCATACAACATCCACAGCACTACCCTCATCAACTGCCTGTGTCACCTCATCAAAAAACTCAATCAAATTTGTTTTAACTTACTTTTCTCTAAGTGTATAATTATCTTGTCCCATATTATGGCCTCCATCTGTTTTCCCACTGTTGATAGCAAGCTGACAGGACTGTAGTTTCCTGGGTTAGCCATGGCCCATTTCTTAAACAATAGCACCACATTTGCAATCCTCCAGTACCCCAGGAGTAATCCTGTGTTCAGAGACATCTCAAAGATTTCCGTCAATGGTTCCACAATTTGTTCCCTTACCTCTCTCAGCAATCTAGGGTGCACTCCATCATGGCCTGGTGATTTCTCTACCCGGAGAGCTGCCAGCCTGTTAACGCTTCTTCTTTATCTATTATTGTATTACTGCTCAGTTGCTCAACACCCACAGTTTCAACTAGGCCATTGTCACCATTGTCTAATTTGGTAAAGTCAGAAACAAGGCATTAACTCAGTACCTCTGCCATACCCTTCACTTCAGTGAGCAACTTACCCTGCTTGTTCTTTATGGCCCCTAGTCCATCCTTCATTAATCTTTTACTTTAATATGTTTGAAGAACATTTTAGCACAGCTGGCAAGACACTGAGTTATTTTCTACCAGCTCCAGGAGACTGTGTGTCATTGCTACCATTCATTATCCATTTATTGTTTAATAAATCTGATCAGCAAATTATAGCCCAGGCCAGGGCTTGTTTATTGGGCAACATTTCATAAGCCATTTCAGTGACATGTCAGAGTACATTATGATTAATTTGTAAGCCAGTCCCAGCACTAGAAACAAAGTAGGAATCTGCCTGTGGTGGTGCTGTTGCTCTGGGAGAAAGGGAGATGAGTGCCATCCTAAGCAGTTGCCTTAATGCCTTTGCATGTGGGACGAAGGAAGAAAACCACGTGAGGTGCAGCATGTAGCAGATTTATCTCCGAGAATAGCTTGAGCATGAGGCAAGAGAATAAAAAGCACCCAACCATCTCATGCACTCCTCCCATGCAGATTCCAAGAGTAGCAGTAGATTACAGTTAATAAATCACATTACATTTAATGATACTAAAGGGATACACAGTTGGAAAAAGTATTAGACATATTAAAACTAGAGTTTTATTAAATGTTGCTCTGCATACAGAAAATATTGGGAGGCCACTGGTAACCGTAAAGAAGGAATTTGGTCTCGATTTGTAGGAGAACATATTCAGGGCCATGTTGACTGTGGAAGACAGTTGGGTTTTAATTGGACAGCCTCAGTGACAGAAATCCCTTCTGTTTTCTTTCATGATTTTTAGATTGTGAACCGTCCTTTTATTTGTCTGGTGTTAGCTGATGAGCACAAAAAGTAAGACCCAGTAACTTCAGCTTGAGGCAGACGCTTGATGGAACTCAAAAGTTCGGATTTTCATGTCATTATTTGGGACTGAAATGGGAAGTGAGGCTGAGACTCAGAAAGGCTCTCACTGATCCAGAAATCTTACTTCCATTTCCTGAGACAGTGCCATGAGAAGGGAAGCTAGTCGTGACAACTGGCCAATTCATATCCTCTACTGGGATTAATTGGGGAGGCCTCCTGATTTCTGTTCGATATGTGAGAAATTGTGACCTGAAAGTAGGAGGGTTGTTTACAGGATGTTCAACATTCAGGACCGTTTCTGTGTCATCCATAATCAAAAGTAATTTCTTTTCCTAATCACTTATTCAAGTAGTTTTTTTTTAACTGATGTGAATACAAACGTGCAGTAAATAATTTACATTATTGTCCAGGCCAGTAAAGAACAGCAAATATCTGCATCGGTCCTCTATTCCTTTTTTAAAAACCCAGCTGTTCGAAGTTCAATTAACCCTAACCACAAGTATCAGTTCCACTAAAACAAATGAGAAACCTAAAAGAAAAATAGTGAGGGTTTCTACAAGATCTACAGCCCGTATCCTCAGAGGATAAACCTACCCACCCCCCAAGGTGTGGTGGCGCCTATTTCCCGTTTTAATTGTATGCAAGTGATTCGTTAAGGATAGAAGGTAACATAGGAAGTGCCTCACAGAGTGAGTTACAGGCTGAACCTTCCATCTATGGCCCTGTCTCCAGATTGAAATGACACAGACCCTAACCCCGAACACCTTGAACACCTGAATGGCAGTGACCAAGCCTCTGGACTGATGTCAGATGATGCTCTTAACTTTTTAAACATTCTTTCATGGGGAGTTGGACATCACTGGCTGGGCCAACATTTGTTGCCCATCCATTGATGTCCTTGAGAAGGTGATGAACAGCTTTCTTCAACCGCTGAGGTCTCGTTCAGTGTTGGCACTATTCCCCTCAGACTTTGAGACACAGTCTTTTGACTGAAGACATTAGGCAGGTGATATGATCACAAAATACCATCCCAGTTCAACAACACCATTAATGATAAATTACTACACATTTATAGAATAGAATTGAATTCCTACAGTGTGGAAACAGGCCAATCGGCCCAACTAGTCCACACTGATCCTCTGAAGAGTGTACCATCCAGACCCATTCCCCTTCTCCCTGTAGCCCTGCATTTCCCATGGCTAATGCACTTCATCTACACATTCCTGAACACTATGGGCAATGTAGCAGGGCTAAACCACCTAATTTGCATGTCTTAGACTTTGGAAGGAAACTAGAGCACATGACAGAAACCCACACAGGCACAGGGAGAATGTGCAAACTTCATATAGACAGTTGCCTGAAGCTGGAATTGAACCTGTATCCCTGGAGCTATGAGGCAGCTGCGCTAACTACTGAGCCACCATGCCACCCCATATTTCTAACACTTTCAGCTTTGACTCAAAACAACTTTATTATGCATGTTCTTGATTATTTACCAGTATTTTCCTGGGTTAATCTTGAACTTGCCTCCTACATATAATGTAACCATGTCTTGCTTGTCATAAGTCAAGTTTGAAAAGCCCAACGAAGAAAGCTCAATTCAAGTTATTTGTCGTGTTTTTGCCTTCGTTCTGGACCTTGGTATTTCTGTAACACACACAAACTGAGGGCATTTTTCTGTCAAATTCAATTATTCACAGGAGGTGTAAGGGCCTTCCTTTATTAAACTGGATAATGGAGGCTCCATGACGGCACTGTCTTGCAGCTTCATTGATATTCAATGAACCTATGACATCGATGTTTCTAATATTTTATTCATGCCTTGGCAAATTAATGATAAACTGCAGCTGTCCTTATTAGAGCTCAACTGTCTGGTTGTGAGTGTCACAGAAGAGCCACATTCTGCTCTCACCTTAGCTAAAACAATTGCAGAAGTCACGATTCTCTGCTTTAGGCTGTGAGGAAATTTATTGTAATTGGCTAATTCCTCAACCTCTAACATTTTGAGCTGTTAAGCAGGAAATATTCACATGAGACATTGGTGAGCATTTCTCAATATCCATGGAGGCATAATGAACAGCTTGAAAGTAATTTAATATATGGAAATGCAATGCCAAGACTTGGATCAAAAATTGGTGTTTTCAGGCCAGTAAATTTGTGTTAAAATTTGGAATTTTCAACTTAGATGTGTTTCTTATTGCATTACTCCTGGAAATGAGTTGTAGGATCTAGAATAGCCTTTCAATGACCAACCCTTCTTACTGTATTTAAGCCAACATTATATCTTGTGTCCTCACTTTACCTTCTTGACTTTGTAAGAAATAGACTGTGGCTTAATCTATAAACTGCCAAACACATTTATTAACTAGCAAATGGAGACATGCGCCAGTATAATGGCCTGTTGTAAAATTGCAATGGATTCAGGCATAATGATCCCCCGTACCATAAAATATAATAAATGTTCATGTTAGGTAATGAACAATAAGCTGGATATTTTGAGAATGTAAACTATTATGTTGAAGTTTGCGACTGATGCTTTATGGTGTCTCTCACCTTTCCAGAGTAAAAGAAATGAAATATTGTATGTGCAAACTCCAAAAGAGCTGCTAATCACACAAACATCCAGATAACTCCCTGAAGATATTGATATTTGACCTAACTGACTGGGCCCTCCCTTCAACCAAAACGAGGCAGCTGCTATACCAGAAGGTATTGAAATGTCTGGATGCAACTAGTGAAGGGAAGCTGGGAAAGCAGAATTGTGCATCGATGAGGGTTTTTCCTTTCAAGCAAGAAGCATCAATTTCCGCATGCGAATCTGGCTTAAGAATAAAGAAACCAACGACAAAGCCAAGAATATATTTGATTTCTGTCACAATTAGAAGCCAAAGTCTGTTGAAGGTAAGGATTTTCAAAAACTGATGTGTGGAAAAGATTTTACTAAATAAGATGAAGTTAATTTAAGAATATTTTTTGTACATTTTCTTTCCAAACCATTGGACAACCATGCAAGGGAGGCAATTACAATTCAAGGCAACGCAGTTCCCATCAGGGGGTAGATAATCTTTGATACTTGTATCTATTAGCAACCAATGGAAGCATCCCTTTGGCAACAGCTTGGGATCAAGCAACCCAACTGTGTGGCACAAGAGGAATTCAAAGTAGGAAACAGCATTTGGACAACAAAAGGGCCCTTCATCAATTTGAGTTACAATTTTCTAAACTAAAATAGCTACTATTTCAGAAATTATTTTGTTTGCTGTAAAACATACCTGCAGAGTGTAACATACAATGGCAAGATCTTTTTAATAATTCTATTGGGAAATTGTATTGTGAGAGATGGGTGAGTCATTCTTGGATGTAATTCTGTAACTTAATGCAGTGACTGACTGCTATACTAGCACCGTGCTGCTATAATAGGTGACATTTATTTGAAACCTCTGTGTTGCTGATGCAAAAACCGTTAAACTGGTATTTACAACTTTGGTATTGAAAGAATTGCTCTGCTTTCAATTCGTCTGTTGCAACATGAACAAACTCTGTCACAAGGAGGAATGATAAATAGGGTGCTGATAAAAAGTGCTGACATAAAACAAAGTAGCGTCAATGCTATTCATATCGCAATGGTATGATTCATCTCCACTTCTGCACCAGGTTCCACTTTGGCTGACCTCTTAAAAAAAGTTATCTATAGCAATTAAAATATTGTGTTAAGATAAATCAATCGAATTACAAAGCTTGCCATAGTAGATAATGGAAACGTATGTATCCCTAAACATCCATAAAGAAAAGTGCAATGAAATTAATCTCAATTAGTTGAAGTAACCAGTGCTACAAAACATCTTTAAGGAATTGTAATTCCTGGTGAATAAGAGAGAGCGTAAGTTTTTGAAAGATAGCTGAAAATAATTGAACATATACTCCAAGGAAAAGCAGTTACAAATGGCATCTGTGCGGTTTGACTCTGCCAATATTTTGACCAAGAGCCAAGGCTGACCTTTTGTTGTCAGTGTTCTGTTCACCAATGGCTCTCCTGTGTATTAGGGTCATTGCAGTCCAAATACTGCTTCTCCAACCTCATTCATAGCATGTTGCAGACTTCAGCAGGGAATGATGGTGGTTGTGGGATGTAATGTATTATCATAATCTTGCAGAGGGTCTGTCCACGTCCAGGTTTTATTTAACTTAGAATTGTTTCTAAAAACACTTGTGGATTAGCCCAATTTGGCCGAATTTTACAGCTGACATCTGGGTGAGAAAATGTTGAGATATTTTCTCTTCACTTGTTCAATGAAGTTGTTACATACCTCTGGAGCAGGTGGAATTTGAACACAGGGCTCCTGGCTTAGAAGTAGGGACACTACCAGTGCACTGCCATATCTTAGAACCTTGTGCCAGTGTACCCAGCTCCCCCACAATTTTACAGACAGCGGGAGAGGCTCCAGGTAATTATCCATCCCATGGCCCAATTGAGGCTCATAGGTGGAAACCTAATGAACAAATTGTGATCTCAGCCGGCCTGTCTGATGGAATGGCCAGCAGGAGAGTCCTGTCTAGCCTATGTGCAGCTCAAGATTGAACTCTGCAAGCTGCCACAGGGCTAGCATCTCCTTCTTGGGCCCATGATGCCAATCATTGTGGGAGCAGACCATTCAGCCCACCAAGTCCACATCGACCTTCCGAACAGCATTCAACCCTACCCTATTGTGCATTTTCCATGGTTAATTCACCTCGCCTGCACATCCCTGGACTCTGTGTGCAACTTAGCATGGCCAGACCACCTAAACTTTGTGGGAGGAAACCTTGAGGAAACCCGCACAGACACAGGGAGAATGTGCAAACTCCACACAGACAATTGCCGGAGGGTAGAATCAAACCCGGGTCCCTGGCACTGTGAGGCAGCAGTGCTAACCACTGAGCCACCTTGCCACCATGCCACCCTTCCGGCAGTTTAGCCTCCACATGTCCACCTGCCATTCCTGCCCTGTCCAACCACCCCACATGCTCTCTGCATCCTTTCTGGCTGGTCCTAGAGAAATCTTGATCTTAGCGGAATGTTCTGGACCGTTAATGACTGTTACCTCTTTGGCCCATCTGCAGCAATCAAAGCTACCAGCCCAGCTTGGTACTGCCAGCCTCCTGTTGACTCCATGACGTGGGACTTTGTCTTGGAGATAGAGTGATGCCCTGTGTCTGAGTAAGTAAAAGGCTATCATTGGAAAACGTAAAGCAGGGAGGGCTGGCTAAGTGAAGGCGACTTTTCACTAAGTCTCCCCTCAGCATCAAATCCAGACCGAGATTTGAATTTTGACGTTTCAAAAAGTATTAACCTGTTTACCTACATCAAAATCTATGAATTATTCTGCAGGCATATTCTTTGAAATGTACAATTATATGCAATTAAAATCTGATTTCAGAACAGATTCTATATCTGGAAAGCTATCTAACCACAGAGGCTCAAACGTGTAATCAAATTGATTGAATATGTGTGTGATAAAGAGCTGTAATAGACAGCATAACAATTAAAATATATAAAAATGAGAGAAAGAAATTAAGTTGCAAATCATTACAGAAGAACAATAAGGATTTAGTACTGTAAGATGCATTAAATTGTCTGCTCTCTTAAACATGTGCATTAGTCAAGAGATTTTAATAATTATCAAATCTAACATTGTTATGTTTATAAAAATAAAAGTGAAACAATTTGTGCAGGAAAGGAAAATGCTCCAATAAAATGAGTAACATCAGACCATAAGACACAGGAGCAGGAATTAGGCCATTCAGTCTGCTCCACCATTCAGTCATGGCTGATAGATTTCTCAACCCCATTCTCCTGCTTTCTCCCTGTAACCCTTAATCCCCTTGATACTCAAGAATCAATCTATCTCCATCTTAAATATACTCAGTGACCTGGCCTGCACAGCCTTCTGTGACAATGAATTCCATAGATTCCCACTCTCTGGCTGAAGAAGTTTCTCGTTAACTCCATTCTAAAATATCTTCCATATATTCTAATGCTGTTCCCTCAAATCCTAATCTCTCCTCACAATGGAAATATCTTCCGAATACCTACTCTTTCCAGGCCATTCAAGTATTCTAAGTTTCATTACATCCCCTCCCATCCTTCTAAATTCCATTGAGTATAGACCTAGAGTCCTCAAACGTTCCTCCTATGTTAAGCTTTTCATTCCTGGGACCATTCTCGTGAACCTCGCCTGAGCATGCTCAATGACCAGTACATCTTTCCTTAGGTATGGGATCCAAAACTGTCTCACAATACTCCAAATGTGGTCTGCCCAGAGCCTTATAGAGCCTCAGAAGTACATCCCTGCTTTTATATTCTTGTCCTATCAAAATAAATGCCATCATTGTATATGCTTTCCTAACGACTGACTCAACCTGCAAGTTTACCTTGAAAGAATCCTGGAGTAGAACTTCCAAGTCTCTTTGCACTTCAGACTTCTGTATTTTCCCCACATTTAGAAAATAGTCCTTGTCTCTCTTCTTCAGACTAAAGTGCATGGCCTCACATTTTCCCTCGTGGTACTCCATCTGCTACTTCTCTACCCATTCTCCTAACCTGTCCAAATCCTTCTGCAGCCTCCCTGCCTCCTCAAAGCTCTCTGTCCCTCTACCTATCTTTGTATCATCTGCAAACCTAGTCAGAATGCCCTCAGTTCCTTAATCTAGATCATTAATGTATAAAGTTAAAAGTTGTGGTCCCAACACTGAGCCTTGCGGAACACCACATGTCCTATCTAGACAGTCAGAAACTTTTTCCCCGGGTACAACAGAGTGTTACAAGGGGACATAAATTTAAGGTGAAGGGTGGAAGGTATAGGGGAGATGTCAGGGGTGGGTTCTTTACCCAAAGAGTGGTGGGGGCATGGAATGCGCTGCCTGTGGGAGTGGTAGAGTCAGAATCTTTGGTGACCTTTAAGCGGCAATTGGATAGGTACATGGATGGGTGCTTAAGCTAGGACAAATGTTCGGCACAACATCGTGGCCGAAGGGCCTTTCTGTGCTGTATTGTTCTATGTTCTATGTTCTATGTTCTATGTTCTATGTCACCGTCTGTCACCCTGAGAAGGACCCTTTTATCCCCACTCTCTGCCAGGCAGCCAAGCTTCTATCCATGCCTCTGACACCATGGACCATATCTTACTCAGTAGCCTTGTGTGTGGCACTTTGTCAAAGGCCTTTTTGAAGTCTAGATAGATAACATCCATTGACTTTCCTTGGTCTAACCTGCTTATTGATTCCTCAAAAAATTCTAGTAGATTTGTCAGGCATGACCTACCCTTGATGAAACCATGCTGACTCTGTCCTATTTTACCGTACACTTCCAAGTATTGAGAAATCTCATCCTTCACAATGGATTCCAGGATCTTACCCATGACTGAGGTTAGGCTAATCAGTCTATAATTTTCCATCTTTTGCCTTACTCCCTTTTTAATCAAGGGTGTCACATTAACGATTTTCCAATCCTCTGGGACCCTCCCAGGTTCTAGCGATTCCTGAAAGATCACCACTAACGCCTTCACTATCTCTTCAGCTATTTCCCTTAGAACTTTGGAGTGTAGTCCATCTGGTCCAGGTTATTTATCCACCTTCAGACCATTCAGTTTTTCTCACACCTTCTCCTTGGTGATGGCCGCCATACTCAACTCTACCTCCTCACTCTCTCTTTGGGAAATTACTCATTTCTTCCACCATGAAGACTGACAGAAAGTAACTATTCAGTTTCTCAGCCATTTTCTTGTTCCCCACTACTATCTCTCCAGCATCATCTTCCAACAACCCAATATCCAATTGCCTCTCTTTTGCCCTTTATATATCTAAAGAAACTCTTACAGTCTTCCTTTATATTATTGGCTAGCTTACCCTCATACTTGGAAAGTACTAAATTTGCATATACACAGCTGCTTTCACAAATAACATCTGAGAGCACTTCCACATTATAACATGTCAGTGCCAATTGTGAAGGCAAATATATTAGCTATTCCACACCAGAATAAATAGCAATGTGATGAATGAAATTTAAGACCTGAGCAAAGCTGCCTAATTTTTTTCTCAATAGTTTGTTCGTATACAATACTAAAGGTCCAGTAGAATTAGCTGATGGAACCCTAATTTACTGGTCTAATATACAAGGCTGCAGGTTCTTGCGATGCAGTGGCAATGTCCCTCCCTCTGAGACAGGGGACCTGCTGACCCAGACCCACCTACTTCAGAGAGGTGGCAAAACACCATGAACAGGTTGATTAGAAAATATCAACAAAGACATAGGTTTTGTGGTGCAGTGGTACTGTCCCTACCTCTCAGCCAGCAGGCACAAGGTTCAAGTCTCACCCATTTCAGAGTGTCTCACAACATTCCCGCCTCAGGCGACTCTCTGTGTGGAGTTTGCACATTCTCCCCGTGTCTGCGTGGGTTTCCTCCGGGTGCTCCAGTTTCCTCCCACAATCCAAAGATGTGCAGGTCAGGTGAATTGGCCATGCTAAATTGCATGTAGTGTTAGGTAAGGGGTAAATGTAGGGGTGTGGGTGGGTTGCGCTTCAGCGGGTCGGTGTGGACTTGTTGGGCCGAAGGGCCTGTTTCCACACTGTAATGTAATCTAATCTAATCTAATTTCTGATCAGGTTGGTTAGAAATATCTACAAGGGTACAGTACTACTGCAGGGGTTTCTGATAACCGGTGCAGAGATGGTAGGCCTCTAGCTGAAGGACAACACCGCAGGGCTCTGTCAGTACATCATTAGAATATCAGCATAGATTACACAAAATTAAGATCGGAGCATCAAGTAACAATCTTTAATGCAAAGTAACAGTGAAATTAACTGAACCAAGCTCATGTGCTGAATACCAGAAAGCAACATTCTATTATTCTGTTTGCATCTCGGTTTGTATTTAGAGTTAACATTTTTCAATTTGTTTAAAATATAATTAAAAATTACATTAAATTCAGTTAATTGTTACTTGTACTCAGTGAAAGGTTTACAAAGTCATCACTTACAGTGTCAACTTAGGTAGAAAGAGAGCTAGGTACAAATTCTTAGAAATAAATTAGAAAAATTCAAGTTCAATATTACAGTCCTTCAAGCAGACCCCATCAGGCCCAATCAGGCCTCATCTCCAGACCCCATCGGGCCTCAACCCCAGGCCATATTGGGCCTCACCTCCAAACTTCATCAGGCCTCACCTCCAGACCCCATCTGGCCTTACCTCCATACCCCATCATGCCTCACCCCCAAAACCCCATCAGGCCTCACCTCCACACCCCATCGGGCCTCACCTCCAGACCACATTGGGTCTCACCTCCAGATCCCATTGGGTCTCACCTCCACACCCCATCGGGCCTCACCTCCAGATCCTATCAGAGCTCACCTCCACACCCCATCGGGCCTCACCTCCAGACCACATTGGGTCTCACCTCCAGACCCCATTGTGCCTCACCTCCACACCCCATCGGGCCTCACCTCCACACCCCATCAGGCCTCACCTCCATACCCCATTGGGCCTCACCTCCACACCCCATCAGGTGTCATCTCCAGACCACATTGGGTCTCACCTCCAGACCCCATTGTGCCTCACCTCCACACCCCATCAGGCCTCACCTCCACACCCCATCGGGCCTCACCTCCACACCCCGTCAGGTGTCACCTCCAGACCACATTGGGCCTCACCTCCACACCCCATCGGGCCTCACCTCCAGACCACATTGGGTCTCACCTCCAGACCCGATTGTGCCTCACCTCCACACCCCATCAGGCCTTACCTCCACACCCCATCAGGCCTCACCTGCAGACCACATTGGGCCTCACCTCCAGACCCCATTGGGCCTCGCCTCCACAACCCATTGGGCCTCACCTCCACACCCCATCGGGCCTCACCTCTAGATCCTATCAGGCCTCACCTCCAGACCACATTGGGCCTCACCTCCAGACCCCATCGGGCCTCACCTCCAGACCCCATCGGGCCTCACCTCCAGACCCCAGACTCCAGAACGTGCCAGGCCTTGCTCCTATCCATGCTGGGATCATGCCTCCACAACCCATCGTGTCCAGGTTTGGGCCTACCACATCCCTGCTCCAGGCACCAAGCTCAGTTGCTATCGATGGCCCACCAAATTCCTGTGTCCAGACTCTGGGCCCACTGAAGCCAGGAGTCCTCGAACCTGTCACCGCTGCTGCCGATGACCCTCTGACACCACTCCAGCTTCCCCACAATGGCAGAAGATGAAAAAAGAGGGAAAGAAAATGTTAGAAATGGAGAGAGAAAAAAAAAGGATGTGGTTGGCCTGGAGCATTCACGCTCAGGAATCCTAATTGGAGGTGTAGTGTACAGCAAAGAAGGTTACCTCAAAGTACAACAGGATCTTTTTCAGATGGGCCAAAGGGTTGAGGAAGATGAAGTTTAGTTTAGATAAATGTGAGGTGCTGCATTTTGGAAAGACAAATAAGGGCAGGACTTATACACTTAATGGTAAGGTCCTGGGATGTGTTGCTGAACAAAGAGACCTTGGAGTGCAGGTTCATAGCTCCTTGAAAGTGGAAGCATCGGTAGATAGAATAGTGAAGGCGTTTGGTATGCTTTCCTTTATTGGTCAACGCATTGAGTACAGGAGTTGGGAGGTCATGTTGCAGCTGTACAGGACATTGGTTAGACCACTTTTTGGAATATTGCATGCAATTCTGGTCTCCTTCCTATGGAATGATGTTGTGAAACTTGAAAGGGTTCAGAAAATATTTACAAGGATGTTGCCAGGGTTGGAGGATTTGAGCTATAGGGAGAGGCTGAATAGGCTGGGGCTGTTTTCTCTGGAGCATCGGAGGCTGCGGGGTGACCTTATAGAGGTTTATAAAATCATGAGGGACATGGATTGGATAAATAGACAAGGTCGTTTCTCTGGGGTGGGGGAGTCTAGAACTAGAGGGTATCAGCTCAGGGTGAGAGGAGAAAGATATAAAAGAGACCTAAGGGGCAACCTTTTCACATGGAGGGCGGTTCATATATGGAATGAGTTTCAAGAGGAAGTGGTGGAGGCTGGTACAATTAAACATTTAAAAGGCATCTGGATGAGTATATGACTAGGAAGGATTTAGAGGGATATGGGCCAAGTGCTGGCAAATGGGACAAGATTAGGTTAGGATACCTGGTTGGCATGGACGAGTTGGACCAAAGGGTCTGTTTCTGTGCTGTTGATCTCTATGACTCAATGACTCTATGACATCCTACCACACTGATACCACCATCTTGGAAAAGAAAACGCCACAGTTAGAACTCTGAAATAGTTCATCTGTTTTTTTAGATTAGATTAGATTACTTACAGTGTGGAAACAGGCCCTTCGGCCCAACAAGTCCACACCGACGCGTAACCCACCCAGACCCATTCCCCTATATATACCCCTTCATCTAACACTACGGGCAATTTAGCATGGCCAATTTGCCTAACCTGCACATTTTTTGGATTGTGGGAGGAAACCGGAGCACCCGGAGGAAACCCACGCAGACACGGGGAGAAAGTGCAAACTCCACACAGTCAGTCGCCTGAGGCGGGAATTGAACCCGGGTCTCTGGCGCTGTGAGGCAACAGTGCTAACCACTGTGCCACCGTGCCGCCCACAAATTGTTTTAGAAAATTTTAATTAGTTTCTCCAACCACATTGCACAGGTAACTGAGCACAACTGAACTCTGGACAAGATCCGATGATCTTTAAGAAAGAAAACTATTATTTCACCGTTTAATGTTCTCCATGCATTTGCTTTCTTTAGAATCACTGTTCTCACACCAAGGTGTCTTTGCTAAAAGACAAGTGCTGACAATATGTTCAATGAAAACAGACTTGAATCAGATTGTACTTTTCAGTCATGAGATTAGAAACAGCAGTGGGCTGAAATGATGCATTTACATTCGCATTGTGTTGCTGTTGACCCAGAGATTATGAAGAATGTCAGGCTACTTTCATTGACATTACTCACATGCTTGTAAAATGCCAGGAAAAAGCTTTTTACTGAATATTATTTAATGATTAAAAGAATGTTAAATGTCAATAGCTGATCTTAATTTGTGTTTCAGTGTCATTTTATTGAGAACATTTACTTGTACATCTGACAAAATGTTGATGGGATTAAGATCAGCAGGTGTTTTGAAAAAAGCGACCAACAGAACAGCAGCTGTCACAACAATAAAGGGCCAATGAGAACAACTTATTGCAAAGAATAAGAGTGAGCTGAGATATTTTTGAATCAACCTATTCAGCGATGTTATTACATAACCCTACAGTTTGTTCCCTGGGACACATACTGAGACAAGCATTGACTGTGCCTGGAGGACCATCAACTCAATGAAAAACGCTCCTTGATCTGCCTGAAACTTGTTGGTCTTCCAGAAAAGGAGTTGACCCTGACTGAGCATTGCAGACTGGTGCATTCCAAGATCCAGGACTACATGCTGAGGGATGCACTAAAGCTTGGAGCAACTGCTGCCAAGACACAGTGAGGAAAGACCACTGTCTGAGGTCTTCCAGCTGAAGTTAAATGGGGAATCCGTTCAGTTGTTGGACCCTTCCAGTCAATATATTCTTGTACAAGTAAGAAATGCCTTGATTTGTTTATTGGATGGAGTCAAATTCCAATATTTGTTTGCGTCTTCATATGCCACTGTACAGAACCGAACTGCTTCAGTGACTATGTTTTTATGAATAAAGAATATTTTTTAAATTAAAACTAACCTCTGGAACATGTAAGATGTGAACCCATTTGGAGTTAATTTGGAAATCCATTGTAGAATTGGACATGCCAATTCATTGCAGCTGAGGGAAAAATAGTGCACAATTCCTGTTTCTTTTCTTCACAGAGGGTGCTGTCAAGTCTGACTATATATTGTTTCGCCATTCCTTCTACTCAGTAGATGGGTCACTGGACCTGAAACATTAACTCTATATTTCTCTCCATAGATGCTGAGTTTCTCCAGCAGTTTTGGTTTTTATTTAACATCCGCAGTTCTGTTTTGTATGTTATGTTGATAGCAATAATTTGAAGTCGCCTCCAAGGATATTAAAACAAAAAAACTGCTTTTAAAAGAGCTCTTTCACATACGTCGGGGCTCCTGATTGGGCCAGTGCTTTATTTAAAGAGCCTGTCCTAATAATGCGATGACACAGGTTTGAGACAGGAATGATTTGAACACAGCCATTTTGGCCCAAGGTGGGGACGCCGGCACTGGGCTGCAAGAGCCCAAGCCTACATTTATTGCCTATCTCTAACTGCCCTGGAGAAAGTGGTGAACAAACAAAACAGAACAAAACAATACAGGGACAGCCCCTTCTGCCCAACAAGATTGCACCAACATGTGATGCCTTTCTTAGCTAAAAAACTTATGCCTCTATATTGGGGATCTGTTTCCCCAATTCCCTGCCTGCCTATGTATCTGTTAAGTTGCCTCTTAAACATTGCTGTTGTATCTGCTCCGACCACCTCCCCTGGCAGCATATTCCAGGCACTTACCATTGTCTCTATAAAAAACTTGCCCTTCACATCTCCATTAAACTCTCCCCCCTTTTATTTCCCCCTGTAATTGACATTTCTACTCTGGGTAAATGACTCCAACTATCCATTCTGTCCATGCCTCTAATAATATTGTAAACTTCTATCAGGTTGCCCCACAGACTCCAACAGACAAATTAAAACAACACAAGTTTGTCCAATCTCTCCTCTCCAATACCCTCCCAATCAGGCAACATCCTGGTAAACTGTTTCTGTACCTTCTCCAAAACCTCAGTATCCTTCTGGCAGTGTGGCAAATGTAGGCTGACTCAAGTTATAAACAACTGCAACATGACTTGCCAATTTTATACTCTATTCCTTGATTAATGAAGGCAAGCATGCTATATACCTTCTTGATCTCCTTATCCACTTGTGTTTCCACTTTCAGTCAATAATGGATGTGAGTGCCCAGATGCCTCTGTATGAATATGCATCTAAGGGTTCTGCCATTTACTGTACACTTCCCTCCTGCATTAGATTTTGCAAAGTGCGTCACCTCGCATTTGTATGGATTAAATTCCATCTGTCATTTCTCCACCGAGTCTCCAGTCTATCTATATCCTGCTGTATCCTTTGGTAATCGTCCTCACTATTTATAGCTCCCCCAATGTTTGTGTCATCCACAAACGTACTAATAAACCATCTAGTTCTCATTCAATTATTTATTTATGTTACAAACAACAGTCGTACCAGCACTGATACCTCTGGGTCACCACTGGTCACAGATCTCCAGTCAGAAAAGTATACTTCCATCATTACGCTCTGTTTTCTATGATTATACCAGTAATGGGATTGAAACCATGACCATGCTGTTATTAGCGCCATGCTGTAATCATCTCAACCCAAATTCTATTCTATCAGACTCTTGAGTTGTCCCTTGTAAATGATGGATCATTTTTGAGGCGGTATCAGGTGAGCCATTGATGGCAAAATACTTCAGCTCTGACCTACTCTGTAGCCACAGTCAATGATAACTCCTAGGGTGGTGATAGTAGTATATTCATTGACAGAAATGCTATTAAGGTGATAGTTAGATTCTTTCATGTTGGAGACAATCATTGTGTGGCGTAAACGTTCCTTGAGATACAAACCTAAATTTTCCTTCAGAATCTCAACTCCTACTAGTAGAGGAACTATATCAGAGAGTCAAACTCTTAAAGTTGAATGAGTGAGATAATAGGAATAATAGAGAAGCAATTAAAGATAAAGCAGTAAAAGGGCGTTTTTTACGTATTTTAGTGATTTTTTGGGATTCAGTGTCAATATCACCCTAATGCAAGGTCATGAATTTATTAAATTCTGTGCTATGCATGCTCCAATCAACACCACTTTCTAATTGCCAGCCATTTCAACTCCTCCTCCCCCATTCTTCTGGTGATATGTCCATCCTGGGCCTCCTTCATTGTCAAAACAAGGCCACACACAAACTGGAGAAACAACACCTTATGTTCAGCCTTAGGGGACTCCAGCCCAAAGGCCTGAACACAGATTTCACCAGCTTCCAAATCTCCCCACCACCCACCCTCAGCCCATGTCCAGCCCTCCCTCTCCTCCCTGCTTCTAACCTGTCCATCATCCTTCTCACCCAGCCACTCCATCCTTCCCACTGGCCAATCACAGTAACCCCCTATCTGCATCCACCTATCACCATTCCACCTACCTTACCCCCAGGTCCATCCCTCTCCTTCTATTTATTTCTAAGCTCCTTTCCTCCTCCCCAGTATTGATGAAGGGTCCCCAGCCGGAATGGTGACTGTCCTGCTTCTCTGATGCCATCGGATCTGCTGTACCTTTCCACGCCGCATTTTTATCAACTCTAACCTCCAGCATCTGCAGTCCTTACTATTTCTAAATTAACTCAATGTCTCTTTCCATAAGTGTTGCCTGACCTGCTAATTATTTCCAATAGTATTTCCTGTTTTTATTTCAAACGCTCCGAGTACAGATACACGGAATCAGATTCAGAATAAAGTTCCATGTGTTTTTTCTCAATGTTGGCCCGGGGTAGATTTGCAATATTTTTCCAAGGATCAAATATTGAACAGGTGGCAAGTAGGAACTCAGAAAACCTCTATCTTGTGCTGACAATCTCTCAGCAACACCTTCTGAACCAATTTGACATTTTTCCCGATTTCACGATAACCATTTTACGATCTGAATGATGCTGACAGTTTTGTGGATAATTATGGAAATGTTCCTATTGTGCACCTGTCCATTAGGAACTGGATTGGCTGCAAACTGAACTTTGAGCGAGGCAATTTGTATTTTTTGCAGTCCTCAACTGTCTGCTGAGTAGAGAATACGATGCCTGCAATATTTTGAGATAAAACATCCCAGGGATTACTTTGGATAATTTTAACCCAAATAATCCAAGTAATTTACTCAAGATCATGACTGCAACGTATGTTCCTGAAACATTGACAATACTCAAGTGTGATTGAGATGTGTGCATCAAGGGCATTGTGACCCTGCCATGAATACTACAATGACAGAGGTATTCATGATTATAAAAGAGAAATAAAAGACCACTAACATTGCAATGTGAATTTAAAACGCTTTGCAGAAGTCAAAGCCACTTAGTTTCTGTTTTGGTTTTACAGTTAAAGTAAATGAGATCACTTTACTCAACATGCTTTGACTGCTTCCAAAGTAGAGAGTTTTGACTGAAGCACAGAAAATTAAAGATGAAATAACTGAAATCAAAACGCCTCCATGTTCAACCAGCAGAAAATCACTAGCCCCAGTACCTCATCGTTCAGTTCAACCCTACACCACTTCAACCCTTCAGGGATCATAAACAGGCATGCCTTTGGTAGGTCTTATTGTGTGTGGGTCATGTGTTGAAACAAGATGCATTTTTGGCTCCTGTCATGATTTCTTTGTGCTTACCCATTTTGCAATAATTGGAGGCTGCCATTCTCATTGGTTTGCATTGCTTTGTACTGCAGGGAGGCACAGAGAAACAGGTAGCCTGTCACAGTGGAGAGTACTGAGTGGTCGAGGGGGTGGATATGTCGCTGTATGACACTTTGCTATATCAATGTCACACTGTCAGCATGAATCAGCAGTAAGGTAAAAACAATGACTGCAGATGCTGGAAACCAGATTCTGGATTAGTGGTGCTGGAAGAGCACAGCAGTTCAGGCAGCATCCGAGGAGCAGCGAAATCGACGTTTCGGGCAAAAGCCCTTCATCAGGAATAAAGGCAGAGAGCCTGAAGCGAAGGGCTTTTGCCCGAAACGT
>NC_057712.1:8286806-8294579 GCF_004010195.1 Chiloscyllium plagiosum | reverse complement strand
GGGTGGAATGTGTTGGTGAAGTTAATGAATTGCTCAACCTCCTCACGGGAGCACGAGGTGGCGCCAATGCAGTCATCAATGTAGCGGAGGAAGAGGTGGAGAGTAGTGCCGGTGTAATTACAGAAGATAGCCAACAAAGAGACAGGCATAGCTGGGACCCATACAAGTGCCCATGGCTACCCCTTTGCTCTGGAGGAAGTGGGAGGATTCGAAGGAGAAATTGTTAAGGGTGAGGACCAGTTCGGCCAAACGAATGAGAGTGTCGGTGGAGGGGTACTGTTGGGGATGTTGGGAGAGGAAAAAATGGAGGACTTGGAGGCCCTGGTCATGGCGGATGGAAGTATAGAGAAATTGGATATCCATGGTGAAGATGAGGCGTTGGGGGCCGGGGAAACTGAAGTCTCGGAGGAGGTGGAGGGCATGGGTGGTGTCTCGAACGTATGTGGGAGCTCCTGGACTAGGGGAGATAGGACAGTGTCGAGGTAGATAGAAATGAGTTCAGTGGGGCAGGAGCATGCTGAGACAATGGGTCGGCCAGGTTGGTCAGGCTTGTGGATCTTGGGAAGGAGGTAGAACCGGGCAGTGCAGGGTTCCCGGACTATGAGGTTGGAAGCTGTGGGTGGGAGATCTCCTGAGGTGATGAGGTTCTGTATGGTCTGGGAGATGATGGTTTGGTGATGGGGGATGGGGTTATACTGCAAACACACTACGTGTCAGAGAGTCATAGAGTCATACAGCATGGAAACAGATCCCTTGGACTAACTCATAAATGTCGGCCAGACATTCCAATCTGGCCTAGTCCCATTTGCCAGCATTTTGTGCATTTCCCTCTAATCCCTTCCGATTCATATACCCATCCAGATACCTTTTAAATGTTGTAATTGTACCAGCCTCCACCATTTCCTTTGGCAGCTCATTCCTACATGCACCACCCTCTGTGAATAAAAGGTATCCCTCAGTGTACATTGTGTACTCAGCCAATGGCCACTTCTGAAAGTCAAATAGGAATAATCAGTCGTGTGGTCAAAGAGAACTACAGTCAGTCAGTACTGTTACAATCAAGGAACTTGCCAATACCAGTCCAGTAGTTGGTCCTACCAGAATCCATGTCCTTGCAGTCCAGGAATTAGGCAACACTCAGCTGATCCAGTGTAACCTGATCAGGGATTACAGGTAGGACAGGCTGTGGAGACATCAGCTTTGGGGGATGGGCTATTTATTTCCTGCAATGTGTCAAAGACTATGCTGCAAATGGAAGAAAGAGCAGAGGCAGGAGAGATGGTGAGATCTTCCCATTGACTGGCTGGAATATTCAGAGAGCTGGAAGGTTTACTCGTTTGGGAGAAGGAATTGGTGGAAGGAAGCCATTGAGTGGGAAATGGCTCAGCTGGGTTTGAAATGA
The DNA here is from genome assembly GCF_004010195.1 of Chiloscyllium plagiosum. NCBI lineage: Eukaryota > Metazoa > Chordata > Chondrichthyes > Orectolobiformes > Hemiscylliidae > Chiloscyllium > Chiloscyllium plagiosum. The sequence goes on along the minus strand of NC_057712.1, from coordinate 8,293,177 downwards.
GCCAGACCACTCAAAACATTCTTAATCAGGCAGCTCAGACCATAACTTTGCAATTTGTTTCGGTAAGTGTACAGCGAAAATTACCCGGATTAAGTTAGCTAGGTTGACTACTAGATTTTAAAACAGACAAAAATATATTCACAAAATCACAAAATGAAACACAAAGAACAGAATAAAGAGCCCCTACAGAACTCAACCTATCCAACTAGACTTAATTATGCTGTTCCGAATATACACAACATTCCCAATAAGCAAACTCCCTTTAAAAAGCAGTGCAAATGGAACACATGTTTACAGGTTAAGGTTGAAAGGTAGAAAAAGAGACAGAGTTTCCACACATCTCAGTGTTGAACTTCCCAGTTCAAGACTGAACTAAAAACTGCTCAATTCAGCTCACCTAGAGAGCTGACCACTCCCCTTTCATTATACAGGTCACTTCTAAAACATGGAGAAAGTGAGGACTGCAGATGTTGGAGATCAGAGCTTAAAAATGTGTTGCTGGAAAAGCGCAGCAGGTCAGGCAGCATCAAAGGAACAGGAGAATCGACGTTTCGGGCATAAGCCCTTCTTCAGGAACATGAAGAACTTCTAAAACATGACCACTTTGGCCTGAAGTCTCATCTGTTTACAAATAAACAAAGGCCTCTCAAAATTGTTTTCATCTCTGTACCAACCCAGACTGACCGGAGCTGGGCCTGGTTTATTACCCCTTTGAAAAAGATCCAGGGCAGAGTCTCCTTGAGCCAAGGAACAGCTTGTAGAAAAAAAAGGGACTAGCTTTGTGACACAAGGAAGACTGCAAGTCCCAGGAAAGGCATGTCCTGATCTACAATTCCACTAAGGTACAGTATACAGCCCAGACACATAGGTAATGAGGTGAGGAGAGGCAGGTTGCAGGAGAAAAGTTGTTCTGAAGCACAATGGACAGGCACCAGGAATTTTATTTGATAAGTCACTAACTCAAAATGGGAAAATTCAATTGTATGATTTACATGTAAAATTAAATTTATTTCTGAATTATACAGGAAGATATTTTGATCTTTGAATTCTCCTTCACACTGAGCGATGGTTTCATGTGAGCTATCTACGTTTATCTTATTATCGTTTATGTGTATTGAACTGGATTTTCATGACCAAGGCAGGGAGCTTGAATCAGTTTCCTGACTCAGCGGCTACGCCTCATTTTAAAAGAGGCTCAATATTTGCTCGTGGGAGGCAGGTGTAGTTTAGAGTTGAGTCGAAACGTGTGGTGCTGGAAAAAGCACAGCATCCGAGGAGCCGGAGAGTTGACATTTTTAAAGTTGAGTCTGCTGACCACGAAGTCAGATTGTAGGTAAGCTTGGGGACAAGTCAAGTGCCAAGGATTACCTCCATTTTCTGAGACTTCAGCACAGTTTTTGTGGGAAATCTAGGTCTTCCCCTCACATCTCCTCACCCAATACCTTTGACTTCTCCAAGTCAATACATGCCTTCCACCAGCCTCTCACATACCCCCTGCAAACCCCATATCCACATGCATCATGTCCATCATATACAGGTCCCAAAAAAGAACTAACATAACTAAGAGCTGAGGAGGAATTGTTTTACACAGAGGGTGGTTCACATGTAGAATAAATTTCCAGAAGGAGTGGTGGACGTGGGTACAATTACAACATTTAAAGGACACTTGCATGAGTACATGATTACGAAAGGTTTACAGGAATTATAGGCCAATAGCAGGCAGGTGGAATTAGTTTAGTTTAAGATTATGGTCAGCACGGACTGGTTAGACTGAAGGGTCCATTTCTGTGCTCTGTGACTCTATGACACTCTATCTCTCATTTACATCCATTTTATAGTGAAAATAACTCACATTTATGACAAGTGGTTATATTTACATTTTTAAAACTATTCAAATTCATATCAAAAACAGTTAATCCAATAATAATCTCTTAAAACTTGCAATCAAAATGTAACTTCAGAGCCTGCTTGTTAGGATAATTGTAGCTTTTGAAATTCAGGCAAGCATTAATCATGGGATAATGATCGACATTCAGAGTTGCCGTTTGAGAACTCTATTGAAACTGTCTGAACAAAAAGTAATGTCTTCCTATGCTCCACCAAGTGGCTTGTCTGTAAAAGTGGATTCAGCAGATTGTTTTTTTTTTCTAACCTGATAGTTTCAGCCTGTTTATCACATTTAAAGAGCAGAGGATCTAAATATATTCAGATTATGACAGATAAACAGACATTATTTGTCCTTCTGAAAACATTTTTATATACTCCAGTAATTTGTGATGGCCACACTGCATGTTGGATTGGCCAAAGATGAGTTGTTTAAACTCAGCACTAAGTTTGAATGATGAATTCAAGTTTCCATTCTGTGTGACATACACCCAGCCTCATTCCTCTGTCAGTAAAAACTATTAGCAATATAGAGGCTGAACTTCCACAATCAGCTCCAGCTGTGATGATGCTGTGGTTTGAAGAGATGTATTTTGTCTTGGTTTCTTTTAAGAGAGAGACTGAACGAGAGGTGACCAGTTGTCTGGGGCAACTTAAACAACTTGTGAGGCGTTGAAGTTTTTTTGTAAAGTTGGAACAATAGAAGCAGCCTGGGTGGGTGTAGCCAGCTCTCACAGACCAGGATTTCCAGTTTTGTTTTGGTTTTAGATTGAGCTTTAAGCACTTGCAGTTGTAGTCTCAACAAAGCAGAGCTGCTGGAATTTTGAAGAAGTAGAAGTTATCTTTTCCCCTCTCTCAATTACAGATAGAAGCTGGGGTTTCTCTCTACTGCTGGGTTACCTGACAAACAAATCTATTTTTTCTGTATTTAACTTTTGGCCAAGGGGTATGTTAATGAGATGTTACTATATTGGAACAGTTCATTAGCAATGCTTACTGTATCTACTGTTCTGTCAAGTATTCCAATAAAGTTGAATTATTCTAAGTTCCTTCTTCTGTTTGTATTTTAACCATAGTGCTTAAATAAATTGTGTTTTGCTTAATGTCAAGTAGTTGGACCAATCAAATTCCATCTGGAATACAGCACATTTGTCTTTAAAATAAGACAAGGTTAGGTTCTAGATTATCTTCTCAAAATATTTTGAGGAGGTCTGGTCTGGTCCATAACACTAGCCAACCATTTTTCAATATCCACAGAGTCATTCTAACTCCAGAAAATTCCAGATAAATGTGTTGACTCAGCGTTTTCCTGTCCACACCTAATGTCCCTATGTATGTTTCCTGTGTATAGATAACAATCAGCTGCAGGAATCCTTGCTCATTTTCTCCTTTCTTACACACTAAGAACAAATTAATTGTCAGTAATTAGTTGTTGAAGCAGATGTTTATAACTGAACTACCACTGCAGCCTCAGATATTTTGTTTTGTGAGCATCTGCCGCGTTTCAAAATGTCAAGTTCTATGAAAAGGTAAAGGCAATTTTCATGCTGATGGCAATTCAAGAGTTTATGTTGTTTGTGAGCCACATCAGAGCTCAACCTGAAGCCAGAAATGTAGAGATCTGTAAACTTCACTCATCAAGAATTAACTCTAATTGGCCCCAGGCTCAAGCTGAAAGAAAGCAATTAGTTTTTTTTGACATCGAAAGCATAGATCTAAACACTGATTGAGCTCCTAGAATGATGGCTTGATTGCTTTGGCTGTTTCAGTGGAATGCACTCAAAATCTGTGTAAGTAGCTCAGAAAGATTGTGTACATAAACTCAAATTGCACTTTGTATCAACTGAGTTCTTGAAGTCTTTGAACTGATTTTAATAAAGTGTCACCACTGAACCAACCTTTACCGAGAGATCTGGCTACCTCCCTGGAGTAAACTTATTGCCACTTGGAGTTTCAGGCAACTGTCTGTGTGGAGTTTGCACATTCTCCCCGTGTCTGCGTGGGATTCCTCTGGGTGCTCTGGTTTTCTCCCACACTCAAAAGATGTGCAGGTCAGGTGAATCGGTCATGCTAAATTGCCCATAGTGTTAGGTGTATTAGTCAGGGGTAATTGTAGGGGAATGGGTCTGGGTTGGTTACTCTACGGAGGGCCGGTGTGGACTTGTTGGATCGAATGGCCTTTTTCCACACTGTAAGGAATCTAATATAAAAAAATAAATTGCTCATAGTATCCGGGGACATGCAGGCTAGGTGGGTTAGCCATGGAAAATGCAGGTTTACAAGGATAGGTTAGGGGGTGAGTCTGTGACTGATGTTGTTCAGAGGGCCAGTGTAGACTCAATGTGCCTGCTTCTACACAGTAGGAATTCTGCGATTCTGTGATTGTGTGGTGCTGCTAATTGCACCAGTTTATGGGTCTTCAATTAGGTTCCAAAATTTCAGCTGGACCCTTTTGGATACAAGTTCACAAGTAGTTACGTTTTAGAGATTTTGGAAAATATTTGTTGTGTTATGTCTGTCAGTCAATCTGTCAGTATTTTGTATCTTTAAGAGACATGCTTTTGATATCAACACGGCACCATGGCATGTGACCTACGATCTATAGATCTCTCACTCCATCTTGTCTTGGATCACTTAATGTGTGATACCCTACTCAAAGTATGCTCCATTGTTGTAAACTAATCACTTACCAGCAGCCCAGACAGTTCTGGGCCCAAGGAATGTAATGATTAAAATGAATAGTTCATTGCAACAAATGGCTGTTGGGTTATTCGGCACTAAATAATCGACAGTTTCTAATGTTACAGGAGATAATATAAGCATTACCATACCTGCAAAACACCTCATTGGAGGCTATTCCTATCCATTTCAATTAATGAAAGAACTAACTGCTGTGTACCAGAATGATGAGAAAAATAGTTTTGCATTTTTTATAAGTGATTTTATAATTTAAATTGTGTAACTCACAGGTGTTGCATTGACACTAAGTAAGAATGCTCTTCTTTCTGTGCTACATATTTTCAGGTGCATTAAGCAAAATATTTCCTACCAAGGTTTTTTTTTTAAATCAACATCCGTTCTCCTAAGCTGATATTATTTTCTTATACTGATTCACAGAAGGCTTCTTGTTTGCCAACAAGAAAATTCATTTTTGCTGGACTTCAGGAGAAAAATAACATTTCAAAAAGGTGCCAAAGATGTCAAGATTGCTGATTGCAGTCAAAGTGGAACCTTTACCCTTGTTTGTCACATGATGTTACATGGGAGAGTCATTATTATGTTTTAACTGCACAAATTATTTGTTAAAGTATCCATGGCAACAAAGTCTCATCTCTCTTCAAGATAGAAACTGCTGGACAATTGTGATGCAGTTGTTCAGTGACATTTGTTAGTATTTCAGTTACATGTCTTATCCACTCCAAAGAAAATGTCAAAATTCAAAGGCTATTCATTTTATAGGTCAGTATTCCTAAATGGCAGAAGTCCCTGATGATGCACTGCAAGATATGAATCCACAACAGAAACCCCATTTGTTCCAACAGAAAAAGTGGTATGGACTACACAATGGATGAACTTCTTCAGGGTTTCAGTTGCTATCTGCATAAGTTTTCTCTATTTATTTACAAATCCATTTAAGAAGTAACTGGTGTATCATGTTATTATTTTTCAATGCATAGACACAGGACTGTAGCCTGTAAAAGGGTGTAGCAGCAAACTAAGGAAAAGCAATAAGGTCATAGTCATAGAATTATAGAGATGTACAGAATGGAAACAGACCCTTTGGTCCAACCCATCCATGCCGACTAGATATCCGAAATTAATCTAGTCCCATTTTCCTGCATTTGGCTCATATCTCTCTAAACCCTTCCTAATCATACACCCATTAAATGTTGTTATTGCACCAGCCTCCACCACTTCCGCTTGCAGTTCATTCCATACACGCACCACTTTCTGCATGAAAAAATTGCCTCTTCAGTCCCTTTTATATATTTCCCCTCTCACCCTAAACCTATGGCCTCTAGTTTTGAACTCACCTATCATTGAGTAAAAACCTTGACTATCCAACCTATCCATGCCCCTTTGTTTTAGTTTGGGATTATGTTCGGCATGGATTAGTTGGACCGAAGGGTCTGTTTCCGTGTTGCCTGACTCCATGACTCTCTAAGGTCAACCCTCAGCCTCCAACACTCCAGGGAAAATAGCCCTAGCCTATTCAGCCTCCCCCTATGGCTCAAATCCTCCAACCATTGTAAATCTTTTCTGAACCCTTCCAAGTTTCACAAAAACTTTGGTTTTAACTACATCAATCCACAATTTCCTACTGTTTTCACCCCTAACTTTGTAGTTGGCAGATTGATTCCTGGGAAACAGAGGTAAAGCTCCTCTACAGAGCTTGTAAGAAGGCCTATGGTGTATTAGCGTTCATTAGCAGAGGGATTGAATTCAAGAGTCGTGAAGTGATGTTGCAACTGTACAGGACCTTGGTT
>NC_057712.1:8242120-8286794 GCF_004010195.1 Chiloscyllium plagiosum | reverse complement strand
AAGCTTTTAAAGAGCAACAGAGGATTACTAAGAAGGAAATACGCAGAGGAAAAATGAGATATGAAGGTTAACTGGCCAATAATGAGTGGTGGGGGCATGGAATGCGCTGCCTGTGGTAGTGGTAGAGTCAGAATCTTTGGTGACCTTTAAGCGGCAATTGGATAGGTACATGGATGGGTGCTTAAGCTAGGACAAATGTTCGGCACAACATCGTGGGCCGAAGGGCCTTTCTGTGCTGTATTGTTCTATATTCTATGTTCTATGTACAGGTGATTCATCACTTCTCAGTATCAAGAAAAGCCAGCCACCCACTCACTGGTGTTAACATTGCACAAAGAATAGAAATATTTGCCTGCAGGTCAAGTGTGTAACCAGAGCAATTTCCCACATGTATATGTCGGCTGTGTGCTACACAGTTGTATAATTCAGGGACTGCGGTTGTGGAGGGGGTGGAGATGACAAGCCTTGTGCTCAATGAAGGGGAAAGAGATTGGGCAAAGAGTTGGAAAGAAGGGAAGAGGACAAGAGGATGATGATGACGAACAATGCAGACCTGTGCTGTCAGCTGCCTTCTTCATTTGTTTCATTCTTTCGAGTCAGTCAGACCTGCCTAGTTGAAGCATTATGCGTTTTACACACACTGCCTGACCATCTTGTTAAGTAATAAACCACCAGGCTCCTATAAATCTATCTGGACTACTTATCATGCACTTGCAGATTTTTAGTCGTGATGGATGAAGTGACAGCCAGGCACACAAAGATGTGGGTCCAATCAGATGGCACAGAGCTAAGAGTTGCCTCCCAACAACAATCTGCCAGTTAAGACAAGTTGATTGCTGTCACTTTTGCCCTCTATCATCAGTTTAAAAAAACCCAGTGATTTGACAGTTGCTGATCGTCAACTGCAGTTTGCTATATTATTACAATAATCAGAGCATACGCAATGCTCTGACATGTCAGCTCACAGGGCAGTGTCTAAGTGAATTTCTGATTTCCAACTGAATGAATTATGTGCATCATTGCAGCCCACGTATATTTGAAATGTGTTCACAATAAAATTATTCATTTTCCTGTTCTTTTGTTTTCCAACAAACAAAGATTACTTCAAATTTTTGCAATCGGCTTGTGTGTGTGTGCTCGAAAACTAAATGGGTCAAATAGATCTACCAAGTGGGAACACATAATTAAGGGTTGATTGAGGTTGTTTAAAGCTCAAATGAACTGCAGTATTATGTTTCTCACACCATAAAATGGGAATAGGTAATCTTTTGAGAAAGTGCTTTAATCAGTGAGTAGGAAGGGGGAATGCAATCATTGAAAGGTGGCTCTAGCCTATCATTGGCACCACCAAGAAAACAGTAAACTCCTTCTCTCCAAGTGGCTATCCTTTAAAAGACACTCCTCACCTGCGTTCCCATCCCAAAGGTTCCTATGGCCCGCCATTGCCCAAGAACAAAGCCCCTGGACATATCTCCCTCTGGCGTTCCAATGGGCCTCCTCCATGTAGACCTCACAGCACCCACTACAGACCTAACAAGTGCATACAATTCTGGATAATCTGATTGGCTGACAGTTGCAGAGGCTGGGACCCTGACCCTCGTGAGGGCCCCTCAATGCTTCTTGCCTGAGGGGCCATCTTGTTTTAAGTATGATGTTGACTTTGCATTGTTGTTGAGGAGCGACGGGGGTGGGGTGAGGCGTTGGTGAGCATCCACATACCCCTCCTCCTTGAAACCTACCACCCCATGACTAGTCTAATTTTGATCTCTCGTTTCCCCGCAATCTCTGACTCCCCAATGGCTTACAAGCCTGTCTGTCTCAGTGTTCACCGAATTCATTGGTAACCTTCATCCCACTCAAAAAGCTTAGAAGGGCAGGTGGGAGACGTTAATTGCAAAAACTTTGTTTCTGAAGGCCGTTTATAGGAATTAGATACAGCTCCTGAGGCTAAAGGGATCAAAGGATATTGAGGGTAGAGCAAGATGATCAGCCATAATCGTATTGAATGGTGGAGCAGACTTGATGGGCTGAATGACCTACTCCTGCTGTTGTCTTCTATGTTTTTGTGTTAAAGGTTTGCTATTAATTTCTCAAAGCCTTTCAGGCAAGGGCAGCAAGGGTTGGGAACCTATTGTACCTTAATGAGAATTTACTGGTAGGATTCTGGGATGTGTTAGTGAACAAAGTAACCTAGGGGGTGCAGGTGCATAATTCCTTGAAAATGGAGTCACAATTGGACAGGGTGATGAGGAAGGCATTTGGTACATTTGCCTATGTTGATCAGTGTATTGAATCTTGTAGGTGGGATGTTATATGGTGGTTGTTCACGACATTGGTTAGGCCACGTTTGGAATTCTGCATTTACTGAACAACCACAACATAACATCCCACCTACAAGATTCAATGCACTGTTTTCCCTGCTGTAGGAAAGATGTTGTTAAACTTGAAAGGGTTCCGAAAATATTACAAGGATATTGCTGGGATTGGAGGGTTTAAGCTATCGGGAGAGGTTGAATAATCTGGGGCTCTTTCCCCTGGAGCATTGGAGGCTGAGGGGTGACCTGATAGAGGTTTATAAAATCATAAGGGGCATAGATAGGGTAAACAGACAAGGTATTTTCTCTAGGCTGGGGGAGTCCAGAACTAGAGGGCCATGGTTTAAGGTGAGAGGGGAAAGATTTAAAAGAACTTGAGGGGTAACGTTTTCATGCAGAGGGTGATGTGTGTATGGAATGAGATGCCAGAGGAAGAGGTGGAAGTGGGTATGATTAAAACATTTGGATGGGTAAAAATGAATAGGAAGAGTTTAGAGGGATATGGGTCAAATACTGGCAAATGGGACTAGATCAGTTTCAGATGTCTGATCAGCGTGGACAAATAGGACTGAAGGGTCTGTTTCCATCCTGTATAACTCTATGACTCTATTCATCATATGATCATTAACATACCAGCTGGATAACCTTCCTTAGGGAAAATGGGAAGTATGTATTTGCAACCTGATTCATTATATGAGGCATGTACCTGGTAGGGTAGCGAAGCCTTGCATTATGTTCAGTGTGAGGGGTGAAGCTGTCCAGGTAACAAAATGGCCCAAGCAAGGCAGCCACATTGGCTGATGACAGCAAAGCTGACAAGCGCAAGAATGCGAAGTTTATCTCAAAAAAGGTCACCGCCTGTAAAGAGGTCTCAGCTCAAAATGCAGGAGACAGGAACATTCAGAAATGAAAGTTGAAGTACCTGGGTGTTTGGGCAATCCTGGAGAAAGGAGGGAGGGAACTGGATGTGGAGGGAATGAAACACAGCGATGGGTGAAGAAAATAAGGAAGGGTAGGGAACACAATGAAATAATTAGCTGCCCTCAGGATGAGAATGAGAGGGTGAATTGAATAATAGTCACTGTAAGATGAAGGCTGAATAAGGGGATCAGGATGGGAGTGGGATCGGGGGAAGAGTAAGGCTATCAAAGGAGAAAAGTAAAAAGGGTTGATAGCCACAAGGAAAAATTGAAGATGGGTCACAGATGACACCAGAGGAAAGGAGAAGGCTAGCATTTGATTTGATTGGATTGGATTTGATTTGGTTTGATTTATTATTGTCTTAGGTACAGTGAAAAGTTTTGTTTTGAGTACAGTACAGGCAGATTATACCACACAAAGCACATTAGGGTCATAGAATAGAACAATGAATACAATCTTCCAGGGATGGTACACAGAGAGAGAGCTCAACATTAAATTAAAATTTGAGAGGTCCTTTCAGAAGTCTAATAACAGCAGGGAAGAAGCAGTGATTGAATCTGTTGGTTTGTGTGTTTAAGCTCATCAATATTGATGGGAGAAATGTGTGTGGAAGAGTGTTGTGTAGAGAGAGGGTACAGAATTAAAAATTTAGAAGCATCATCTCTTTTATATATAGTCTTGCCAAAGAAGGCCTCACAGAGAATGTGCAGTCCAAATCTGAGTCATATTTCTTGTTCCTGCACAATGCAAACACATTAAAATTATAGGAATTGAAATAGAATCTCTCAAATACTAGCTCTCAGTTAAGGCGCTAGCACTACAGAAAAGCAATCGCCGCACATAGAAACCAAAATTTATCAACTCCGTACACCAACCTCCCAACAATGTCACATGATTCATTTACCACTGAAAGGAAGGGCACCTAAGACTCCCCAAATGTGGTGGCGGTGCTTGTGGATGGGTTAGTCCATATGCAGCAGTGCAGGGGCATTCACAGATCCATGGGTTTGCAACTAAAGGACACAGGGATGAAACTGTTGTGCAGTTTGAAGATTTCAAGGTTGAAGAGGACCTTATCCTGGAGAAAGGAGGGAGGGAACTGGATGTAAAGGGAATGAAACACAGTAATGGGTCAAGAAAATAAGGAAGGGTATATTGAAGACCACCAAAAGTCAGACTGAGCTAAATGCCATACAAATGGAAAACAATGAAAGATCAAGGCTACAAAGGCCTTGGATATGGCAGAATGAAGAGGAAAAGCAATCACTACTCATGGAAGATGTACCTGACTACATATCAGTTACTCCAGGGCAGGGTTTCACTCAAACATAAATAGCCTGATACAGGCCCAGAGGTTGAAGTGACTATGTCAAGAGCTGTTGCCATCTCCAGGGAAAAGAACTTACACAGAACATAGAATAGCACAGTACAGCATAGTACAGGCCCTTCGGTCCACAATGTGCCGAGCATTTATCTTAATCTAAGATCAAGTGGGGAGTATTCCATCACACTCCTGACTCGTGCCTTGTAGATGACAGATAGGTTTTGGGGAGTCAGGAGTTGAGTTACTTGCTGCAGTATTCCTAGTCTCTGACCTACTCTTGTAGTCACAAAGACAGTCTCTTTAGCTGGTTGATCACAGACATGGTTGGAATGGCTGAATTCAGCTGGATCATCAGGTTACAGATATCCTCTTCCAGACAATATACAAATTCACGATTGATGGGGCATCACAGGTTGAGATGACACAGGATCTGGTCAGGCTGTGCCTTGCAATCCCCTTCCCATAGGATCTCCCTCACTGTCGTCATCTCCTCACTCTGCATTATGCAGCCGTCCAGTGATTTGCGGAGTTGGAGGATGGTAAGCCTTAATGAGGCAGAGCAGAAGGTGAGAGAGGAAGTGGAATTGGAGACAAAGGGAGATGATGCTGATTAGGTATAAAAGACAAGCTGGTCTCCTCTTCTCACACTCCGTAATAACATCAGATGTAGAAGCAGAAGTAAACCATGCAGCACATCAGATCTGTCCGGCTATTCAATGAGATCATGGCTGATCTGATAATCCCCAACCCCATCTTCCTGTCTTTTCCCCATAATCTTTGATTCCCTTATTGATTAGAAATCTATCTCAGCCAAGTACATTCATTTGTTTCGTTCAAGCCATTAACATTACATTGTAAATAATGGAGACCTCAGCACTGATCCTTGTGGCACTCCACCATTTTCCAATTGCCAACTTGGAAATGCCTCCTTACGCAAACTCTTTGCCTTTTGTAAATGAGTCCATCCCCTATATATGCAAATATACTACCGCCAACCATATGGGCTGTTATCGTGGTAAATAAGGTAATGTGCGGCACCTTCTTAATTGCCTTCTGAAATCCAAATATATTACATCCATGCTTCCCCTTAGTCAGTCTGCTTGCTGCCTGCTCGAAGAATTCTAATATAATTCTCAGGAATAGGGCCTACCCTCGGGGATACCCGGTTTCTGACTCCCATGTGCCATCTCAGCTCCCTCTGGTACACTGAAAGGAGCAACTGACACAAATTCTGTTCCATCAGGACAACCAGCAGCCTCAAAGATGGCTGCTGAGGGTGTCCAAATGAGTCTGCCATTTCACCTGACCTACCTCCATCTTAGCCTCCGCGAGCTTTAATTGGATAGGACATCCATCTCCATATCAGCCTCACCAAAATCTGATCTTGAGTCAGTTTTATTCACGGAGGAAGGTTTCTGATACAAAACAGAGAGCCTAATTTTTGTTTGCTACCTTTGTAGCAAAGATCAGACCTTCTGAGTGCTCCTGAGAACTTACTATCCTACCTTGCTTCAGTCAGAATCAGTGGAGAGTGATATTGTAGATATAGAAGCAGGTAGCCATTATGAGGGAACATTATGGAGTCAGAAACTCAGTTTGAGGCACAATATTGTACAATTAGTCAGTTTCCACTTGAAACAAGTGGCTGGAAAGGGCAATAAAATCAAGGAAAGGATACGGCTTTTGTAACAAGTTCGGCATTTCATTGCTTCAGTCTTCCCATTGTTTAACTGGAAATAGCTGCAGTTTATTCAGCTAGAGTCAGTACAAAGTCTGTCCACACAATTTACCTGTAGTTTGCTACCTGTCATATCTCCTACTGTGTGTATGTCTGAATATCTGTGACCATAAAATATTGACTGCTTTCTACCCTATTCTAAACCACATGTCAAATTCTTCCTTTGGCCCATCTATCTAGTTTAAATGATTTTCTATTGCTGATTCAACATTATCTCAATGGTAAATAAAAACCGAAAGAACTGCGGACACTGTAAGTCAGAAATAAAAACAGAAGTTGCTGGAAAAGCTCAGCAGGTCTGGCAGCGTCTGTGAAGAGAAATCAAAGTTAACGTTTCAGGTCCGATGACCCTTCCTCAGTTCTGAAACGTTGACTCTGATTTTGCTTTTCAGATGCTACCAAACCTGCTGAGATTTTCCAGCAACTTCTGTTTTTGTTACCTCAATGGTAAGTCACTTTGTCCCTATTTACTAAGCAGATTTACCTTTGTTGCCACAATGTTTTTTTCCTTTTGGTGTGAAATAGATGAAGGGTATGACACAACATATAACTAGCCAATACTCAATTGTAACTTTACTAATTTTACTTTATAGCGATCTTTCATTTGGCAGATTTTACTCTGGTAACGACTTGTCACAATGCACCATTACATCCTGAGATGGGGTGTGAAACTGATCCTTCTGGTTTCAAGGTAGGGGCATTACCGATGCACTACAACACCCCTTTATATACTCTCTTATATATAGGGGGCATGGTGGCTCAGTAGTTAGCACTGCTGCCTCGCTGCACCAGGGACCTGGATTTGCTTCCACCCTCTGGCAACTGTCCATGTGGAATTTGTACATTTTCCCGGCGTCTACATATGTTTCCTCCGGACGCTCCAGTTTCCTCCCACAGTCCAAAGCTCTGCAGGTTAGATGGATTGGCCTGCTAAATTTCCCGTATTGTCCAGGGTTGTGTAGGCTAAATGGATTGGTCATGGGAAATGCAAGGTTACAGGGATAGAGTCAGATCTGGGTGGCGGTTCTTCGGAGGGTTGGTGTGGACTCAATGGACCGAATGGCTTCCACACTGTAGGGATGCTGTGGTATGTTTGTAATCAACTCATTTGGACATGCAATGACACACCTCCTTGTCAGGTGGGTCTTGAACTCAGGCCTTGTGAAGATATGTCTCTTACGACACTTGTCATCATTCACTTTGCTGAGCAAAGAATTGCTTGCGATAATGATTTCTCTCATTTGCCTGCAAGCTCTGCCTTTGTCCACACTGTCCTCACTGGTTTTCCAATTACTTGCTCCAGGACTTTAATAACTAAAAGCATCCATTAAGTGAAAAGTCGATCTATTATGTTGCTTTCATTTTCGAAGGTTGATTGTGTTCCTGCAATTGTCGTGGTTCTTGAAGTAACAATCATTATTTCAGTGCAGCTTGTAAATACCTATTCTGGGATAATGTCCAATATCATACACAAATAGTTTATTTGTTAAATGAACAACATTTTTACCTCATTATCTGGTTCACAGCTAAGTGTTTACTTCAACATCTTCAACAGAAATAGCAATATGTCTTTAGTATATTTTAAAGTCACAGAATAAGTGCATGACATTTAAAGAAATGTTAATTGTGTTGTCAAAGTCTACAAAGATCCGAGAGAACATCCTATACATTCTGAAACTATCAGTTTAGCATAGTTGGGCAAATACCTCAAATTGGAGTATATAAATTGACTTGCCAAATAATTCAACCCAATTATTTTGGCACCAAAATTCATACTTAGGTTTAATTCAGCACATAAGTTGGCTCATCTGCCATTTTTCAGCTAATAATTATATACTTAGAATTGTACTCATATTCGGAGTCTATATCAGTGTTTCAGCTCAGAAACATATATCTGGGGTTAGAAGTGCTTCTAAAGTCATCACATGGGACCAAGGGAGTGATACTCAGTCTACATTGCCAAGACGATATGTAACAGTTAGGATATGTTGCACAGAGCAACTGCATGGTGACTGACAAACAGAAATGGGTCCTCCTATTGTTATGTTCAACTATATTTTAGACACTGAAACACATTGTACATCATGAAGTAGACTTTATAGCAATCAACCATGCATGTAGCTTGTAAGCCCACAGTACACTAACCGGCAGGCAAAGTCACAATGTTGTATACACACAGCACATGAAGCCTTTGAAGGTAAGTCTGATGGTAAACGTTTACTGCATGGTTGATGGATCAGAAGTAAAAGCGATGGCAACTTTCAAATAAAAATCTGGTGTGATCAATTATTCAAATTATTTAAGAAATTGTCTCTTATTAGGGACAAGTAATAGAGATGTGGTAGTCCCGTGTTCTGCATATTTCTTCCTGTGATATCATTTTTCTTCTACTAAATGTAGAACATAGAAAAGTACAGCACAGAACAGGCCTTCAGCCCATGATAATGTGCCGAGGATTAATCCTAACCTAAAATAAAATAACCTAACCTACGCACCCCTCAACTCACTGCTATCTATATGCATGTCCAACAGTCGTTTAAGTATCCCTAATGACTCTGCTTCCACCACCACCACTGGCAACGCATTCCATGCACTCATGACTCTGCGTAAAGAACCTACTCTGATGTCTCCTCTATACCTTCATCCTAACGCCATAAAACTATGATCCCTCGTGGCAGTCAATCCTGCCCTGGCTATTGACTCTATCCATGCCTCTCCTTACCTTGTATACCTTGATCAGGTCACCTCTCTTCCTCCTTCTCTCTAGTCAGAAAAGTCCGAGCTTAGTCAACCTTCCTTCGTAAGACAAGCCCTCCAGCCCAGGCAGCATCTGGTAAACCTTCTTTGCACCGTCTCCAAAGCTTCCACATCTTTCCGATAAAAGGGCAATCAGAACTGGACACAATATTCCAAGTGTGGTCTCAGGGACTTTTAGAGCTGCAGCGAAACCTCACGGCTCTTAAACTCGATCCCCCTGTTAATGAAAGCTAAAACACCGCATGCTTTCTTAATAACCCTATCCACTTGGGTGGCAACTTTGAGGGATCTATGTACTTACAGACCCAGGTCCCTCTGTTCCTCCACACTGCCAGGAATCTTGTCTTTAATCCTATATTCAGCATTCGAGTTCAACCTTCCAAAATGCATCACTTCACATTTATCCAGGTTGAACTCCATCTGCCATTTCTCACCCCAGCTCTGCATCCTGTCTATGTCGTGCTGCAGCCTGCAGTAGCCCTCTATAGTATCGGCAAATTTACTAACCCACTGCTCAACCTCCTCATCCAAGTTATTTATAAAAACTACAAAGAGCAGAGGCCCAAGAACAGAGCCCTGTGTGACCCCTCTCACCACTGACCTCCAGGCAGAATACTTTCCATCTACAACCACTCTCTGCCTTCTGTCAGCCAACCAATTCTGAATCAAGAGAGACAAATCTCCCTGTATCCCATACCTCCTGACTTTATGAATGAGCCTACCATGGTGGACGGCTCAGTGGCACAGTGGTTAGCACTGCTGCCTCACAACTGACTGGTCTGTAATTGCCAGGGATTTCCGTATTACCCTTCTTGGAAATAGGAACAACATTTGCCTCCCTCCAATCCTCCAGTACAACTCCCATGGCACTTCACATTTATCCAGGTTGAACTCCATCTGCCATTTCTCACCCCAGCTCTGCATCCTGTCTATGTCGTGCTGCAGCCTGCAGTAGCCCTCTATAGTATCGGCAAATTTACTAACCCACTGCTTAACCTCCTCATCCAAGTTATTTATAAAAACTACAAAGAGCAGAGGCCCAAGAACAGAGCCCTGTGTGACCCCACTCACCACTGACCTCCAGGCAGAATACTTTCCATCTACAACCACTCTCTGCCTTCTGTCAGCCAACCAATTCTGAATCAAGATAGACAAATCTCCCTGTATCCCATACCTCCTGACTTTATGAATGAGCCTACCATGGTGGGCGGCACAGTGGCACAGTGGTTAGCACTGCTGCCTCACAGCGCCAGAGACCCGGGTTCAATTCCCGCCTCAGGCGACTGACTGTGTGGAGTTTGCACGTTCTCCCCATGTCTGCGTGGGTTTCCTCCGGGTGCTCCGGTTTCCTCCCACAGTCCAAAGATGTGCAGGTCAGGTGAATTGGCCATGCTAAATTGCCCGTAGTGTTAGGTAAGGGGTAAATATAGGGGTATGGGTGGGTTGCGCTTCGGCGGGGCAGTGTGGACTTGTTGGGCCGAAGGGCCTGTTTCCACACTGTAATAATCAAATCAAATCAAACCTTATCAAATGCCTTGCTGAACTCCATGTACACCACATTCACTGCCCGACCTCCTTCAACCTGTCTCGTCACCTCCTCAAATAACTTAATAAGATTTGTGAGGCATGATCTGCCCCTCACAAAGCCACGTTGACTGCCTTTAATCATGCTACGCTTTTCCAAATAGTAATAAATCCTATCCCTCAGAATTATTTCCAAAATCTTGCTGACCACAGGCGTACAACTGACTGGTCTGTAATTGCCAGGGATTTCCCTATTACCCTTCTTGGAAATAGGAACAACATTTGCCTCCCTCCAATCCTCCAGTACAACTCCCATGGAAGGTGAGGAGGCAAAGATCTTCGCCAGCAGCTTCTCAACCTCCTTTCTCACTTCCTGGAGCAGCCTTGGATAAATCTGGTCTGGCCCTGGGGACTTATCAATCTTAATATTTGCCAAAATTTCTAGCACATCAACTTCCTCAATCTTGATCTATTTAAGCCTGTATCTCAGCTCCTCAAAGTTCTCATTCACAACAAGGTCCATTTCCTTAGTGAAATCTGAAGCAAAACAAAACTCACTTAGGGCTTCCCCTATCTGCTCAGACTCCACGCACAAGTTCCCTCTGCTATCCTTGATCAGCCCTACCTTCTCCCTGATCATTCTCTTATTCTTCACGTATGAGTAAAATGCCTTTGGGTTCTCCTTAATCCTTCCTGCCAAGCCTTTCTCGTGCACTGTCCTGGCTCTCCTCAGTCCATTTTTGAGCTCCTTTCTAGCAAGCCTGTAATCCCCTAAAGCTGTGCTTCCTCTACCTTACATAAACTGCCTTCTTCCTTTTGACGAGAAGCTCCTCTGTTCTCGTCATCCAAGGCTCCTTAATCTTACCCCTTCTTATCTGTCTCAGAGGAACAAATTTATGCATCATTCACAACAACTGCTCCTTAAACAGTTTTCACATGTCTGTTGTGCCCTTTCTGTGGAACAATTGCTCCCAATCTGTACTTCCCAACTCCTTTCTGAAACTGCCATAACTTCCTTTTCCCTGATTAAATATCTTCCCATGGTAACTGCTCCTTTCCCTCTCCATGGATATGATAAATGTAAGTCAGTTGTGGTCACTGTCAAAGTGTTCTCCCACCGCAGGATCTGACACCTCTCCAGGCTCATTGAAAAGCACCAAATCCAAAATGACCTCTCCCCTTGTTGGCCTGTCTACATACTGAGTAAAGACACCCTCCTAAATACACCTGACAAAAATGACTCCATCCAAACCATCTGCATGAAAGAGGTTTCAGTCAATATTGAGAAAATTGAAGTCACCATAACAACATCCCTGCTACCTCTGCATTTTTCCAAAATCTGACAGCCTATGAGTTCTTCGATCTCCCTACTGCTATTAGGTGGTCTGTAGAAAACACTCAATGAGGTGGCTGCCCCCTTGCTGTTCCTAACCTCCACCCATACTGACTCAGTAGACAAACCTTCTTCAACAATCTTCATTTCTGTAGCTGTGACGCACTCTCTGATTAGCAATGCCCCGCTCCCCACCATGATCCTTTTAAAAGTTCTAAAACCGGGAACATCTAGCAACCATTCCTGCCCCTGTGAAACATACATCTCCATTATGGCCACAACATCATAGTCCCAAGTACTGATCCATGCTCTAAGTTTGTCACTCTTATTTCTGACACTCCTTGCATTAAAGTAGTCACACTTTAATCAATCCCTTTGTTTCATCACATGAAAAACCTCTTTGATAGATTCACTACATCCTGTCATTGCTCCATCTACAAATCCCTCCCTCTCAAATATGTAGCTCTGGTTCTCAACCTTGGAGTCTGTCAGGAATTGGAGTCCAATGTTTCAGATCCCTGAGTATTTTTGGTATTTTGCACATCCACTTAGCACTCTAGCCATCAGTATCAGATCCCATCGAGAAGCCAAGGACCTAAATTGGATGTTAGTTGGTATGACACATAGAAACCTAGATTTTGTAGAATTTTTAGAATGACAAGCCATCCCTGTTGCCATTGAGAGAGTTGTTGGTGAAAATACATCCACTGTTACTGGCTGGTCTACATTCATTTCACACTGTGACAAACATTAATTATCTGGAGATAGGACTTCAACCAATCACTCAGGAGCAAGTCCCAGCTCAAAGAGTTGGTGGACAATTAGGTTATACAGCATCTCTCCAGTCTCAGCAGTGTTAGAGACTTTAATTAACAGCAGTGTGACTGCAAGTAGGCACTAGAGATTACATCTTGGACCAAGTAGATGTCAGAGCTTCAGAATAGGGAAGGGGGGTGAAGTCCAAATGGGATGTGAGTTCAAGGTGCTGGTAAGAGGTCAGTGGAAGGGAGTATCTGTAAGGTACAAATCCTGTATGGGATCAGTACCTGATGTTGAAAGGAGGCTCTTGGATTATTGTTGGAGGCATCACATGCCCCTGAACCCTGAACTTGAAATTTTCCTGAGCTTCTACCCTTACCTCAAACTCTTCCTGAAAGCCTGAAAATTAAGCCCTTCATGAGAAATGGGCCTTAACTGATGAATAGGCAAGAGGACTGCTCTAGGCCTTACTCTGTATAATAAAATTACAGAGAGATCGGGCAGGCAGGAGGATGAGGAGGTTATCTGAGGAATTTTATGCCCCCACACCACCCCCGTATCTGCAAACTCACTGGCTGGAAAATATAAAGTTCTTCCTCACCATTTACTGCAGAGGAGGAAGCCATCTAACCCATCATATCAGTGCGAACTCCCTAAAGAGAAAAGCATCTATTGCCATTCTTCTGCTTGCAACTAAATCCTCTTCAGATAATGGTCTCTTTCTCTTTTGAATACTATAATTGAATCTGCCTCCTCCGTACACTCAGGCATTGCATTCCAGATTGTGACCCCATATTGCACTTGCTGCTTATGCTGTTACCTCTGGCTCTCAGTCCTTGCACCATTTCTCTCTATCTACTCTGATCAGCCCTTACATAATTTTGAATATGGAGATCAAATCTCCTCTCAAACTTCTCAAAGATGAACAGTCTCAATTTCTCCAATCTACCTATGAAACTCAAGATTTTCATTCCTGCAACCATAATCTTGAATCTTTTCTGTACTCTCTCCAATGCTTTCATATTCTGCCTGAAATGACTTGCACAGAACTGGATATAATACCCCAGGTGAGGCTGAACTAATGTGTTAGACAGGTTTAACATAACTTCTGTGCATCTGTGTTCTATGCACTCATCAATGAAGCCTAAGGATATGCTTTATTAACCACCTCAACCTGTGCTGCCATCTTCAATGAATTATACACTTTATGCTTCTCTCTACAAGAAGAACAATGCCTCTGAACAATTACATAATATGACCTAAAAAACTCAAGCAAAACAAATCTGCATTGCCTTTCCTTTATTATGGACAAAATTAATTGATTCGTATTATTAGGATGCTCAATGATCCAATGAATAATCTATGGAATAGGCATTTTGTTGGTCATGGAAGAGTCAGCTTATCACTGTGGACCATGCTCAGATCCCATTATAAATAAATCAAAATGTCCCCCTAAAGAAAGAGCAAACACCCAAATTCCAATTATACCTACATGTCTAACATCTATGTTTCAACCTTTGGGATGTGTGCCTCAACAAAGCAATCAAGTATTATTCTTGCATCAAACGAAACCAGAAATTGCTGGAGAAACTCAGCAGGCCTGGCAGCATCTGCGGGAATAAAGCAGATTTAACATTTAAAGTCCAGTGACAATTCATCAGAAACAGTTCTGATGAAGGGTCACTGGACACGAAACATCAACTGTTTCGTTTCACATGGATGTTGCCAAATTTGATTATTTTCTCCAGCAAATTCTGTTATCATTTGCTTCAGATCTCCGGTATCTGCAGTTCTGTGTTCCATTTCCATGTTTGCAACAAATGGTGGTTGCTAATTAGAGAAAAAAAAATCTTCACAGAGAATGGAACTACGTAAATTACTCCACATGATGTTTTGTGTGGTTTTATCATCAAATCATGAGGTGCTATTAATGCACAGATTGTTATCAGATTCTGAAACTAAGAGCACTACATCTGATCAATTTACAATGATACCATAACCAAGGAGAATTTTCAAAGCTTCAAAGGTCATCCTATGTGCTATGATCTAGGGTAGGAAGAAAAAAAAATGAACAAAAATGTTACGTTTTGGTTACATCTGTAATTTAAGGGTTGATTTGACCTTTAAGATGCAGCATTCTATTAGTTTGTCAACCCCATACATGGATTGGTGCTGTCATGATCATTTAGCAGCTGGAAGTGTATAATCTCCATTCCAGTGAATGGGAATTTGAACTGTAAGTAGTACTTTACTGATCTCTCAGTCTCTAACAGAGGAACATGCCATTAGTACCAGACATTTCACAGCCCTCATATTGAAATCATCTTTAAGTTAAGCACACTGGAGAGATGGTGTAATAAAGTATGGTATCATTTGATTAATCAAACATTTGTGTTCAATTCACATTAATAAAGGCAAAGCTCCATTGTCAATCATTGGATAATACAACTCCGCAGAAATCAAATTCACCAACAATAATCTTTTCTCTGCCTATAAAGTCACTATATTATATTAATCTATATTTGAGGAACCATTTAAGATTCATCTAAACACATATTTTACGTTTGTGCGAAGATTTGTAGCTCGGGTGCTCGTTGTTGTGATTCTGTTCGCCGAGCTGGAAGTTTTTGTTGCAAACGTTTCGTCCCCTGGCTAGGCGACATCATCAGTGCTTGGGAGCCTCCTGCGAAGCACTTCTTTTATGTTTCCTCCAGTGTTTATAGTGGTCTGTCCCTGCCGCTTCCGGTTGTCAGTTTCAGCTGTCCGCTATAGTGGACATTTGATGCATCTGTCTTCTAAAATAACAAGCCTATTTGTATTTGCAAAAATGTGGAAGAATCATTTAGTCCTAATTTATTTTATTTCAAAGAGCTTGCCAGAAGTAAAATTGAATAGTCTTGAAAATGAGTACAGGAATTGTGATTGCTCACAATTAATCCATGCCCATTCAAGTTAATACAGGTAGCATGCAAACTTTAAGCTGCCTGCTAATTATCATGACTATGGCATTTATCCCAGAGCTAAGCAAGCTTTTGAGCAGCTGCACACCTCAGTGGGGATTAGGTTTGTACAAGACTAGCACCACTTAAAGCACCAGCTATAGGGAGCTTACACTTCTTAAACAGGAAATGCATGCTGGCTGCAGCAGGAGCTGGAAATGGTGCAGAAGGTAGTTGAGATCGTGTCGGCCTTTGGAAATGGTGCTGCAGGTCAGAGAGAATAGGCCAAGTTCACCAATGTACCAGTGGAGGTCTTAATAATGCATAGAAGGAAGGGCATCATCTTCCTTTGACCGGCCAGGTCGTCCTGCAGCCCAAGAAGACATTGGGAACAGGGTCAGTGTCAGCCATCTTCTTCTGAGAACCTGGTTATAACATCACAAGAAATATAATGACTTCACTAGAGTGGCCAAGCTTTCCATGTTATTTCTTACAAGTAAACCATTTACCTCACCCAACGTTCCATCCACCAGCTACCAGCATTTCCTCCCTCAGACTCATGTCTCACATTCATAAGCTGACCTCACCTCATACACTTAACCATATTATAAGTGACATAATCCTGCCTCAGCACCTTCTCCTCATATCAGCAATGGTAGATATATCACCCATCCACTTTACACCATACTCACTGACACACTGAAAACTCTCGTAGATGAGATGGTGTCTGGCTGGAGGCAGAAACACGTGAACATAGGGATGGGTGGGAACAGTTCCAAGTCCTTACCATTGTTAGTTCATTTCCAAAACCATCAAGAGTGAGGGTATATACCTAATTAAGCCATCTTCTCATATATGACTTTATTTTTACCTTTCGCCTTTCAAGATTTACAAGCTATAGACAGTATAACTGTGTACCACCTTCTTCACTCCAACACTATCATAATGCCTTGATATTTTTTCAAATGGCCAAGACCTGGCCAGGCAGTGGTGTAGGAGGTTAAAGTCATAAAAGAGGCTGATAAAGAAGAAACATGATCAATCAGTCTCACCGACAGTCACTAGTCAGATATTGGCATTGTGCAAATTTGAGAGAAGAGCAAAATGCTGGCATCTCTGACATATGCAAGTTCGAGCTCCTCTAGAAGGGAAAGAATACAATGAGTGCCAGCTCCTCAGACAAGGGAACTCAAGTAGAAATTGTAGAAAAAAAATGCTGATTGACATGTGTATCGAAATGCATTGATGACTTTGCCAGAAAACCTGCTATGATTGTCAAGTAGCATTGAGGAGGCTAGCTCCTGGCATAGGGCTATGTGCAGAACTAGGAAGCCAGTCTCTCCTGCAAGTGGCCAACTCTGTGAGAGTATATCTGGTCCAGATTGTGGTGTAATGTGTGACAACAGATGACTCAGCTTTCACTCCCGCATAAGCAAAGTCCACACAATGTCTCAACGCAGTGATGCAAGTTCAGACCAAACTCATAAATCACAGCTGGTGGCCATGCTGGTTAAGACCACTGTCATCCCTGCTGCAAATGCCAACAAATAAAGAGGTTTGTAGATTCAGAATTCCTTCCACATCTTCTGCAGCCAAGTACAAATTACTACCTGGATGTCCTTATTTGTCACTTATGCAGAGTGTATCTGAAATATGGATGTGATGGCTGCCTCTGCCCTCCTTCCTCCTGACCCTGGTGCGCAGTGTATCCTTGGTAGAAAAGCTTGTGCCCTTCTGATAGTCAGATTGTAATGACCATACCACCACAAGCCAGGACCCCTACTTTAGTGAGTAATAAAATGTTCTTCCAGAGTTGTGGAGAAAGTGGCAACTTTGAGTTAGCAACCCAATCATTGTCTAATGTTCTTTCTAATGGACACATGTCTCTCGTTCTACACAATTCAATTACATGTGGTTGGACTGCAAAGGGAAATGCTGAGTAAGGTGTACGGTCAATGCCTTTTGTAGCCCACCAACCATCTTTTGCCTTGACACATTTTGCTGAAAGACTAATGGTACTGTGGACCAGTGTAGAAGAAAGACAGCAGTCAGGATTTTGATCATGGGGCCTTACCTGATATTGGAGAGCCAATGAGGAATCCCTTGACTGTCCTGGTCCTAATCTGATCTCAGGGGAAGTCCAATGAAATCAAGTAACTAATTGTCCACCATCATTCCTTCCCACAACTCAGGTCCCTTGCAATGAACATCCTGTCTATGAGGTTGTTGATCCGGGTCTAGAGTCAATGTTCAGTGAGCTCCTCCTTCAGGACTTGTAGCTAATGCACACATTACTCTTGGCTCAGGTGAAGGCAAGACAAATCCTCCAGGAAAGCCCTAACAAAGCCCCTTCTTTCCCTCCTCCTCTCTCTGCAAACAATTTGTCTTCTTATTTGCTCACTCTGCATGATCTCCTTTTGATTGTGCAGTGCAAGGGAAACCCTTACCTGAGCACTCATGTTTGGGAGCAAGTGATATGTCCAGGATCCTTGTGGTCATGTCCAGCACATTGTCTACACTTGCAACCCCCCTATAGATTTCACCAAATGTAGCAAACCTTTCAAAAACACAGCTTTTCCGCAAACACAAAGTTTTGAAGCTGCTGGCGATCATTTAAAATTGCACTAGTAGTGAGGATTTGCTGAACGTATGTTCTACAGGATGTTTTATTTTAATGAGAGGGCATCAAGGTGCAAAGTGGCAATGGTGGGAATCAAACCAGTAATGGACTGACACATGTTGAGCCTTGAGATCCTCTAACCTTTTATGCTTCTTACTTTTGCATAGAATTCCCAAGTTAAAGCCTCTTCAAGATGGTGTTGAATGGATACCACACTGGAAATGAGCATGAGTGGTGTGGATTTCATTTTGGTGCCAAAACCATACTTGTGCCAAAATTATAAACACTGTGCACACATATGGTCATGTGATTTGTTGCACAGAATCAAACTGGTAAAGACACAGTGACATTTCTGAAGGACTTGTGAGGCATTAAAAATCCTACACTAGAAAGAAAGGACTTGCATGTCTATTATACTGTATTACATCACCAGGCACTTTAAAACCAATGGATCAATTCTTGATTGCACTGTTGTTATATTTATACATCCAACAGCTGACCTATTCACTGCAATGTCAAACAATGAAAGAAAGGCTGGATAGTACTCATTAAAGTCAGCTGAGGAATAGATGCTGATCAAGGCAATGAGAGAACTCTCTCCTCTCCTCTGAATAATAACTCATTCGGGAGCAGATAAAAGAAGCTAGTCTCCCAAGCCAAGAAGTGTTTCCATATTGAAACTATTATGAGATGCAAATGTCACTGTTACTTAATATAAATCAACACTTAATATTGTGAAACAGCAATGGTACAAACAGGCAACATTTTTCTTCCTTTTTTTATCTTCGCATTGTCCACCCTGCTCAATTTTTCATTTCATTCCATAGGCAGGAGGACCTTTTTGAGTGTTTAACACTGGCAAGTCTGATATCACCAGTTTAACATCGGTGCAAACATTAAAATGGCCATCATGGTGACTGCATCCTGACAAGAAAATGCCATTTTTATTATAATTTGTACACATTCCAATTAAGTTGCCTTCCTATAAACTGTGATACCTGGATGTAGGGCCAAAGGCATTAATATGGGACAGCCACAGCGATGAAAATGGTCAGCCTTACCAAAACAGGATCATTAAGACTCAAGTTTGGTATCGCCCAATAAATCAATGTAAGTCAATAGAAATGAAGAGAAAGTGGAAAAGGGCTTAGCAGCCCCTCAGAAACATAGTTATGGCACACTGCAGCATCAATTCGAGGTTGTAATATCGATAAGAATTTATTGTTTGCCTACTCTCAATGAACCACAAGTAACTATGAGTTCCGTTGTCTTTTAAATTGGTAACTGCCATCTTAAACTTTTTTGTCAGAGCATTTGCCCTATAAAATCAACAAACTTTGATCACCAACTAATATTTACCTTGTAGTATTATGAAACTGGAATCCTTTGAGAGACATAATTTATTATCAGGTACACACAGCTGAACAATAAGACAGCAGCAGCTCGCTAAGTCATTCAGGCATGTAATGAGTGAAAATTGGAGCATGAATTTGATAATCCAATTATATTTGTCATTAGAAAATTATGATGGATTACCATCATGATGAGTTATTTTGAAAGCCAAATCTGCATTGCAAATAAATTGTTAATAAAATGTCAGTGCTTAAAATATTCCAGTTTATCAGCATCACTGTCATTTTTACTAATAATCGGTTCAAAACACAGTTGCTAGGGTGAAATTCAATTATTGGAACAGTTAGTGCTGTACTGTCTATTAGCACTGGTTCACCTCACTGCACACAACCACAGCTTACAGCTTCAGGCATTGTAGAACAAAACCCAACCACTTAATTTTATTTCAAAATTTATGTTCCAAATAGTATTGTTGCAAATTATGATAATGCATTTTAAGAAGGCTCAGCTGTGAAGTAATAATTCTCAATGTAATCTTTTTACTATGATTGGATTCCTATGAATTTTATTGTTAATATGTCACAAATGTTGACCGGTTTTTTTTTAAGAAATGGCATTCCATGTAAATTGTCCTTACGGAAAAATCTATTGTCTGTACCTAACGCGAGTAAATGATGCACAGGCCTCATTATAATGTGCAAATGTACAAATCTTCACAGTGTGGGATGATGACATAAAATGACAGGGGGAGCTGAGATAAATGCTTGGAAACAGAAATTCATTTCTGTAAACTTTCTCATTGAGAAGGAACAATTTTGCAAGTCGTAGCTACTAATAGGGAAATTCAAACACAGCACAAGAAACCTGGGCCATAAACATGTTCGAGACTGAGGTGAAGAGGTAAGGGCAGCTATCACTTCTGTGATGTTTTCAGGCAATTGCTGCAGAAATTCAGAATCAGCTAAGAAACCTTAAGGTTTCTGATAATAGAGGAATTTATTGGACCTGAGGCCTCTTCCTGAAAAGGAAAATTGGAAAAATCGGAACAGTGATGTAGTCATACCTGTACAATACATATAGATGTAATAGGCATTGCACATATGTACAAGTTTGTGTAAGTGTGAGACTGTAGATTCATCTGTAGAGCGATATTGATTGTTGTTGCAGGAGAACAAAAATACCACATATCTATTAAACTATCTGCAGTATGAAACTGATTAGTCATTAAACTGAGAGGCAGAGGTGATGTGCAGTAAGAAAGGCTGAAACTCAGTTGTGCAGAAAAAGGGTCTAACAAAGTTCTCTTGAATTATGTGCTGTTAAATAATTCTTAAATATTCTAAACTATTCCACAAGTGTTTGAGCATATAACAAATACATCACGTCCTTTCTAGTACATGAACTTATTCTCAGTATTATATTAATTGAAAGACACTACATCTGAAATTAAAATAGAAAATGCTGGAAATGTTCAGTAGTTTGGTTGCATCTGTGGACAGACATCATTTCAAGTTCAACATGACTTTATTCGATCTCCTATGACTCATTTTTGGCCAATTTATAACCCAGTGTTAGTGCATACACATGGCTAGCTGTAATCACAGAATGTGGTAATCAAACATTAAAATCTCAGATCCATCTAATCCTACTGTCAGGTGTACAAACTAAAGGCCTTTGTTTCTTCCACCTTTGTCAAGTTCATTTATACTAATTGAGTAATATGTTAGCACAGAGAAAAGAAACCTTTTCCAAGATAACTGACCCCAATTCTCATTACTAAATAAAAGACAACACCTCATAATACAGACCACATGGCATCATAAGATCATGTATTCTTGAAGGTGGTGAACAAAAGCAGCAGATACATGGGAACACCACCACCTTCAAGTTCCCCCTCCAAACCACTCACCATCCTGATTTGGAAATATATCATCTTTTCTTCAGTTTTGCTGGGTTGAAATCCTGGAATCCCCTCCCTTATGGCATTTTGGGTGAATTTACAGCAAGTGGACTGCAGCGTTTCAAGAAGGGAGCTCAAAGGCCACTAGGGATGGGCAATAAATGCTGGCCCAGCCAGCGATGCCCACATCCCACAGATGTTAAAGCAAACCTCAATGACCTATCTTCAGACAGTCTTATAGACTGAGGGGGGAATGTGTTGACTTGAATCATTTTAACCAGTTTTCCAGTAGCTCTTCAGACTTCAGTTGAGATAGAGCATGGTCCAAGCTGGATTGAATCACATATACGGTGCGATGTTGCAATCCTTCCTGGCACTCAGATTCACTGCTTCATTATCAATGTCACTTCTCTCCTTGTCAAGCTGAGAGATTCCTGCTCAGCCCAACAATATGATAGTAACTTCTCCATCTGCCGCTCCTATTCAGTGATTTTCGTGGATTGGTAACAGTCAGGTCACGTCTGTTCTTAGAAAACTGGCAAAGTTACAAACTGTAGCAGTGATGTTCCTGCATAACTCCATTAAGGAGTCAATTCTTTCTTCAGCCTATAGCCCATGCAGTACGAAATATAACAGGATTCCCTTTATTGCTCTCTCTGGAAGCTGTAGAAAATTAGCCAAGTAATACACTTGCATTTTCACTAGCTTCTAACCAATATTACTTGCATAAATCAATCATTGTCACTAAAGTCAGAGGTCCAATTGTCAAATAGAATACGTTGGCTTTTAAACTTTACTGTGATGGTTGCGTTTCTAAAACTCATACGATCCTATTTTAATACTTGAAAACATGTGTGACTTCCTACATCAACTCAAAGAAAACAGCACAGCAACATTCAGTACACAATTACCTTAGTTTGTGTATTGCAGTTCAACATCATATAACAATGAAACCATGGGCTTTTAAAGAACATTTTAAAAGTGTTATTATTTTATGTAGTCACCAGTCTATTACTTCATCTAGACCCAATGCAGCTTATGGATGTTGGCTAGGAAGCAAACAATAGCATTCGACATTATTGAAATATTATCCCGAGGTTCCCTAAAACCCATCATGATTTTAATGTGAGATGATTCAAATAATTTTCTACTGATTTCAGTCCATCTCTCCACAGCCCGTAATCACACACTGTTGGCAGCCCCCCTTCCCTATCTTGCCAATTCTCCCCGTGCTCATATTCATTGTTCATCCCCGCTGGCTTCCACAATCAGCACAAATTGGTCCCTCTCTCTGCCTAGATGCTGCCTGACCTGCTGCGCTTCTCCAGCAACACATTTCCATCTCTGATCTCCAGCAGCTGCAGACCTCATTTCCCCTCTCTCTGCCTTACAGCCTTAACATAGAGTTCACCAGCTTCCAAATCTCAGACTCAGCTCTCCCTCTCCACCCCGACCCCTTGACCTGACCCTCCCTGTCCAGCTTCCATCCCACCTATCTGCTCCACCCTTCCCACTGACCAATCACAACCACTTCCTACCTGCATCCATCTATCGTCATCCCACCCACCTTTCACCCCAGCCGCATCCCTCTCTCTCTATTTATTTCTCAGCCTCCTTTCCCTCCCCTCAGCCCCAATAGAAGGTTCTGACCTGAAACGTCAACTTCCCTCCTCCTCTGAAGCAGCCTGGCCTGCAATGCCTTTACCAGCTCCACTCTTTATCTCCCCTCTCCCTGCCTCACTCACACACACACACACACACACACACACACAACTCAGACAGCCCATGGTGTCCAGTGGGGTGCACAACAGGTCTGACAGTCTGGGCTGCTATACCGCTGCAGTCCTGAAGGCAACATTCTTAAACATCCCGTGATAAAAACCACCAAAGCCAAGGTGGAATCCATTAGAAAGTTCAATACAAGAATTGGGTGGAACTAGCCTATTTTACATCAGTAATATGACAATAGAATGAAGATTGCAGAGAGAGACTGAGAGATGAGCAGGGCACGGGTAGAGTGTGACTTTACCTGGGTCTCATCACTCCAGCAAGGAGCAGTTCCAGAAGAGGAAGAGCTCACAACCCAATTCACTGTTTCTCAATGTCAATTTATAACCAGAGTTTAGGAACTGATGTCGTAAGGGATTCCATTCAAACAGTGACACACTCTCAGGATTCTAGTCTAAATATTTTTTTTAAATCAGCTGCACATAGGAAAATAATATTGTCCCTTTTAGTAATATAAACCAGCAAGATTGAATACTGGGAAGCCAGTAATTACAGAACATTACAGAAGTCAGATGACAGACCAATAAAAATTAGATGCCCTCAAAGACAGAGTGAATCTTCAAGTGGACTGTAGGTTAAAAACTTGTCAAAACTAACTACTTATTACATATTTCAATGACAATGTATCTTTTAGAATGGATCATTTCAACATAAAGTTAAATAAAATAGAAAGCTGTACATTCAGAAGCAAATAAAAATGCAGTTTATGCCATAATTCCTTATGAAAATAGATTTGTTCAACTGACAGTACAATTATGTTCTAAGACAGAACAATCATACCATTGGGAAATGAAATGAGAACAATCTTTATAAAAAAGAAAGTAGTGTATTATTATTGGGAGGAAATGAAACAAATAAATTAACAAATATTTTAGATCAAACTATAACCAAAATATCTGCATTCAATTATAAAATATGGTTCAACAGATGGTTTTGTTTTATTTAGAAACTGAATATGTTTGCTGTAATAGGATACCTAACACAGAAAGAGATGCTTGTGACTGTTGGAGACCAATCAACTCAGTCTCAGGACATCAAAGCTGGAGTTCCTCAGGTTAGTGTCCTAAGAACAACCATTTTCAAAAGCTTCATCAATGACACTCCCCCCATCATGAGATTCGAAGTGGAGATGATATTTGCACAGTGCTCAGCACCATTCGCTAGTCCTCAATTACTGAAGTAGATTGTGTCGATAAGATTTGGCCCAAATTCAAACTCAGAATAATTAGCCAGGCAATGACTATCTCAAAGATGAGAGAATCTAATTGTATCTCTTTGATATTATAGTATCAGCGTTGAGTCTATCAACAAAGTATCAATGATAAACTGAACTTCACTTACCATGTAAATACTGGAACTACAAGAGCAAGTCAGGCAGGTGAGTAACCCACCTCCTGACTCCCCAAACCCTGTCCACCATCTGCAAGGCACAGGTCAGGAGTGTGATGGAATATTCTCTGCAGCTCCAACAATACTCAAGAGGTTTGACACCATCCTTGGCAAAGTAGTTTGATTATAATCCATCAGTCTCAGCATTTAATCCCTTCACCAGTGACACACTGGCAGCAGTGGAAGATACAGGGCAGCAACTCCATGTGACTCCTTCAGGAGCACATTCCACACCCATGACTTCAACCATCTAGAAGGACACAGGCAGCATGGGAACACCACCACCTGTAAATTCACCACCCTTCCAAAATCACAACATGGAAACATATCACTGTTTCTTCAGTATTATGGGTCAAACTCTTGAATCTTCCTTCCTAACAGCATTGTGGATGTCCCTATACCCCATGGACAGCTACATTTCAAGTCGAGGACTTATCATCATTTCTTGGGGCAATTGGAGAACAAATAGTGGCCTAACCATATCCCTGAAAGAATAAAATCAAGTTACACCCCTTTAGAGTCTTTATATGTCCCGTGTAATAAAACCTTGGGCTGATTTGCCATGTTGATAATTTACTGAATGAGCTAACACCAATTACTTATAGTTTAACACAATGATTGTTTATCAAAAAATGACTTAATTATTCTGTTCTTAGGATGTGGATCAACTGGAACGGAAGAAAAGAAAGCCTACCACATATCAGAAGAATAATCACAAATCTTTATATGATTTTACTTAAAATATTCTTTATTCAAATTACTTGTGTTAAGTTTTTTGGCACAATGCATGGAGGAGTAGTACCATCTAGTGGCAGAAAGTAGAAAGAGGCAGTTCTCATAAATCTGGCTGTGTATGTTTCCTGCAGAACTTAACAATAGCTGAGCTTCTTAGAATAAAAGATGTGTTGGAATGGTTACTAACATGTCCCCTACTACAATCGGAAACAGCATCCAATAACTGGGAGGTGGTGGAAGAATAAGTACAGGTGATTCACAATGTGAATCTTGTGCAAGTAAGCTGAAGTAGTTTGTATTGATCTAATATGTGCAAATATAATACTCGCAGACATTATATATATAGCTAGCGAAAGTTCATCACACTTATACTCTTGGGCAGATTTCGTAATGAATTACATTTCTGAGGTTTTAAATAAAAGTAAATTAGAAATGGGAAAAGTAATCTAAGAGCTGAAATTACAGTGGAATATTCATATTCTGTTGCTCATAACAAATGATGCCTGCCAAGCTAACTGACTAGGCTACTATTATTTAGAATCGAAATTGTAAGTGTGACTTTATCTCCATTTGCACACAGCACATAGCTGTATGGAAATATAATGTGGTTATAATTAATTGAACGCACTCAACACAGGGCCATTCAACACCATACACTGGAGCCGGGCTAACTGCTTTTTGTTTACACTCAGTTACAGGGGAGATGGGAAGAGCCACAATACAACTGCAATGGAATTGGCCTCCAGAAACACTTTACTGCCCTCTTGTACTTAAGCTGCTGTTAATACGATAAAGGCAGGAGGATACAGGCCAACTCACAAACTGGGCAGAAGCCTCAATGTAGATATTTTCCAATCAATCTGTTCAGAGAGGTTGTTACACCCACCTCTGGAGCAGGTGGCACTTGAACCTGGGCCTCCTGGCTGAGAACCACTGAGACACTGCCACTCTACCACAAGGCAGAAGCCTCATTGTAATTTCATTATTAAAAAGGCTTCAGGAGTGAAAAATGTAGTACCCCTGAAGTAGTTGCTATTGAGGTGGGCACCATAGAGGATACAGAGCCGAAAATGTGCTGCTGGAAAAGCGCAGCAGGTCAGGCAGCATTCAAGGAATAGGAGAATCGACGTTTCGGGCATAAGCCCTTCTTCAGGAAGCCCTTCTGTTCCTTGGATGCTGCCTGACCTGCTGCACTTTTCCAGCAGCACATTTTCGGTTCTAATCTCCAGCATCTGCTGTCCTCACTTTCTCCACCATGGAGGATACAGCACCTTAGCTCCCCTCAGGCCAGACGCTGGCTCAGTGGTTAGCACTGTTGCCTCACAGTGCCAGGGACCCGGGTACAAATCCAGTCTTGGGTGAGTGTCTGTGTTCAGCTTACACATTCTCCCCATGTCTGTGAGGATTTCCTCCCACAGTCTAAAGATATGCAGGTTAGGTTGAATAAATTATCCGTAGTGTGCAGGAGGGTGGATTGGCCATGGTAAGTGTATTGGGATAGAGTTGGGGAGTTGGGTCTGGGTGGGATGCTCTTCACAGTGCACACTCAATGGGCCGAACAACCTCTTTCTGCATCACTGGGGTTCTACGAAATCCATTTTGATTAAACACAACTCCACCCTCAACTCTCTTTTGATGATCTGCATTTCCCATAACGGGTTTCATGTGGAAATATCCAATCGGCTACACAGGTGAGTTATGGGTGGAGACTCATAGCTAAGAACAAAAAATGTTGCTAATGAGGAGATTGCTATACTTTGCTGGAGTGGTAGGTACCTGCCATTTTGATCATGCGTTGATTTGAGCCATTTAGTGCTTTCGACGACTGATTGTCCTGTTGTAGTCAAACACCTCGGCAGATTGGATAGCACTAGGTTGGAAACAAAGCTTTCTGATGGGAGTCCCTTCGAGGACATGGAAGAAGCTTAACAAGGCACATTCCTGACTTGATGTGACCCAGAATGTCTGCTTCAGAATACCCAAGCATCTGATTGATAAGTTCAGCAGGAGAGAAACAAAAAAGTGCTCACGCCACATCTTTGAGATTTCCATTTCCAAACAAGATTGCATTTGGGGATTAACGAATCCAGCCGAGACTTCAGCCGAGTTTTCCCATTAACTGCAAGTTATGGTCATTTATTGTGTGGATTTTTTATTTCTGTGTGCTGGAACTAACAATGAACTAAATGAACAAAAAAGTCAAAAGTGCAAAGTATAGAAACTACTTTGAGAGTCCAACCTCAAACTACAGGCTGGTGCACCTTCCTTCAATCAATCTGCAGCCTTACTTCAGTGGTTAGACATGATTTGCTTTAAAAACTGATGACATTAATATGCAACAGTTAGAGTAAGATAACTATTGCTCAGTGGAAAACCTAATGAGACAAATATTTACAGCAATCAGGGAATGATTAGCAATAAGTAACTAGGCTTGAGGAACCAATTAATTTACTTCTCTCGAAGCTGCAGGAAGGCTTTTTTGTTGGTGTAGTTGCTTTTCATGTTTTCATGTTTCTATGACCACCTTGTGGTGACGGAATTTTGTTTGCATGAGTGGTTTTTACTCTTTCCTTACAATTATCCAGCTGGGTCCTTGTGGCAATTACTGAGAATGATGGGCTGTGGGTCATAGGTTCACAGATGTAACTGAAGAGTGGAACATCAAGCCTGGTCATGCATGAACATTTAACAATCAGACATTTTAATGGGAATAAAACAGTGTCGAAGCTCTGAAGCATGAGATTAGAATGTAGAACGTCTGTTTCGACATAAACAAATGTAGCTGGGTTTAAACACAGAATTCAGTCGCTGTTTCCCAATTGTTGCAATATTGCCACCTTAATATCAAGATAATGGTGATGGTCACCTAACTTAAGCACAAAATCAGATTAGATAAAAATAAACTGTTTCCACTGATTCTTAAACTGGGGGTTGGGGGGTGGGGAGCATAGTCTGAGAATTAGGGCCAGACCATTCAGGAGAGATGTTCAGAAATACTTTGACACTAGCACAGGGTGGTAGATGTTTGGAACTCTCTTCCGCAGTAGATGCAGGGTGAGTTGCTAATCTTAATCTGAGATTGATAATTTTTTGTGAAGCTAAGGTATTAAGGGATATGGGCCAAGGGTGGATTTATGGAGTTAGGTCACAGGTCAGCCATGATCTCATTGAATGGTGGAACTGACTTGAGGGGTTGAATGGTATACTCCTGTTCCTATGTTCCTATTTTGCTAGCGTGTACACCCATACAACGCTACATCCAAATTGGAGAATTAGGATAACATTGTAGTGGTCCTATCTCTGATATGGATGAATGAGTCTTGGAAAGCAGTGTTAAACTCCTCTATAGCATGGTACAGCCTGTATGGAATCCCTTCAATCATTCTGCTCTGACCATGAGAGAGAAAGGATGTACTCCGAAATCCAGTCCAGGGGTTGGAGCACTGAACCAAGTTGATGCTCCATACCATATTGAGATAATACTTATAGCTGAAACATTGAACCAAGGTTGCATCCCTCCATGTAGACCTTTAAAAACCTTCATGCCATTATTTGAAGAAAAATGATCCTGCTATTCTTGTCTCTGTGTCTGCACCAACTGCTAATGAACTAATGAGAATCCTGTTGCTTGTGCTTTGTGCCTCTGTGTAAACTCATGGTTCCTGCCACAGTGGGTAGACAGCAATTAGTTACTAAACACTTTTCTCAGCTTCAAGGTGATCCAAAGCAGTAGATTTGAATTCATTCTTCCTTTAAATGGGAAACAAAAACAGAAATTGCTGGAGAAACTCAGCAACTGTGTATGGGTTGTTTTGCAATCCTATTATCACTAGACTATTAACCCAGCAACTCAGCTAAAGTTGTGGGGACTGGGGTTCAAATCCTGCTGCAGCAGAATGTGGAACGAAGAATCTATTGATGACCATGAAACCATTCTCAATTGTTCAAAAACTCAGTAATCTGGATGTGGCCTCACCAATGATGTATACGGTTGGAAGAAGACTTCCCTACTCCATAAGCCGAGCAACATTCTATTTCTTTCCTCATTACTTGTACCTACATGCTATGAAATTCCTATCGGAAAACATGGTCAGGTGCATTATGGGCTACCAGAATGGCCCATGAGAACATAAAGGGGGAGGGGGAAAGAAGCCACATGCAAACATAAGTGTACCCCAGATTTGTGGAGCCTGACAAAAGGTTGAGCTCAGGTTAATTATGATGATTCCAAAAAGTAATAGTCTC
The DNA here is from genome assembly GCF_004010195.1 of Chiloscyllium plagiosum. Classification (NCBI taxonomy): domain Eukaryota; kingdom Metazoa; phylum Chordata; class Chondrichthyes; order Orectolobiformes; family Hemiscylliidae; genus Chiloscyllium; species Chiloscyllium plagiosum. The sequence continues at coordinate 8,257,154 of NC_057712.1, read as the reverse complement.
CATCGCCCATCTCAATGTCACCATCCTCTATTGGTTACACCTGCGCATATCTGATCCTTGCCAAGGTAACTCTAACAATGGTTTTCTCTCATCTCACACAATAGTTTCTCTGGAATCGTCCAATAACCAATTGGACATCTCCCACCCCTTCGCTTTCTCAACCATGTCCAGTTTAAAGGAGAATCCTCGCTTTCTTCAGATAAAAGGGAGTCGAAAAGTGTGGCGCTGGAATAGCACAGCTGGTCAGGCGGCATCCAAGGAGCAGGACAGTCTACAGTTTGAGCATTAACTCTTCATCAGGAATAAGGAGTTGGCCCAAGGAGCTGAGAGATAAATGGGAGGGAGGGGTGGGGATGGGGTGGGGGGAAGTAACTGAGAATGTGATAGGTAGATGAAGGTGGGGTGAAGGTGATAGGTCAGAGAGAAGAGTGGAGCGGATAGATGAAAAGGAAGAGGGACAGATAGGACAGTTCAAGAGGGGCCATGTGGAACATTCCTCATTCCAGCCCCAACCACAACTCTTTCTCCAGTATATCGATGACATCATTGATGCTGCTTCCCTCTCTTGTTCGGAATTGGAAAAATTGCTCAATTTTGCTTTCAATGTCCTGCTCAAATTCACCACCTTTGTCTGCTCCTTTCCCTTCCTCGACATTTCTGTTTCCATTTCTGGACATAGGTTAATCATCAATATTCACTACAAACTCACCAACTCCCACAGTGACCTGGGTGGTACAGCATCACAATCTGCTTACTGGAAAGACTCAATTCCCAGATTCTCCCCCACATCTGTTCCCATGATGCAAATATCAACAAGGGGCCGGGAGGGGGGAAGCTCTGAAATGTCCATGTTCTTCTTCAAGCGAGGATTCCCCCGCACCACGGTTGATGGGTCCAACCCGGTCTCCCGCACTTTGGCCCTCACTCCCTCTCTTCCCTCCAACAACAGTGATAGTGTCCCCCTAGTCTTCGCTTACCATCCCACCAGGAAATGTCCATGTTCTTCTTCAAGCGAGAATTCCCCCGCACCACGGTTGATGGGTCCAACCCGGTCTCCCGCACTTTGGCCCTCACTCCCTCTTTTCCCTCCCACAACAGTGATAATGTCCCCCTGGTCTTCGCTTACCATCCCACCAGCATCTACACCCACAGGATCATAAGCCAGTATCTCCATCACCTCCAGTGGGATGCCATCACCAGATACATATTCCCCTTCCCTCCCTTGTCACCCTTCTGTGGGGACCATTCCCTTTGGTCCACACCTCCTCCACTTCCAACATTTCCCCACATCCCCACGACATCTTTACACACCCTCGCAGAACGTATAACACCTGCTCATTTATTTCTTCCTTCCTCACTATCCAAGGCCCCACATACAGCTTCCAGGAGAAGCAGTGATTTACCTACACTTCACTCAATCCAGTCTACTGCATTCGCTGCTCACAACGTGGTCTCCTCTACTCTCGGGAAATGAAGGATGGTTTGGGTAACCACTTTGCAGAACACCTATGTTCTGTTCTTAAAAATGACACAAAGCTTCCAGTTGCCTGCCACTTCAACACACCACTCTGTTCCCTGGCCAACATCTCTGTCCCAGGCTTGCTGCAATGTTCCAGTGAAGCTCAGCGCAAGCTGGAAGAACAGCACCTCATTTTCTGCTTGGGGATAAGCAGCCTTCAGAACTCAATACTGAGTTCATCAACATTAGAGTCTGGACAACTTTTTCAAAATCCTGGACCCACCTCAATGCCCCAGGTCCTGCCATGACAAGGGCTGCATTCTGCACAGCCAAACCAATTTTCACCTATTTCGGTCCCTTATTATCAGCTTTCCTTTCTCCCTGGCTTAGCTTTTCTGCCTAGCTCTCTCTCTCTCTCTCTCTCTCTCTATATATATATATATATATATATGTATACCTGTCTGATCACTCCTTCCACCCAACTCTTATATAAGGTCATAGAGCATGGCAACAGATCCTTTCGTCCAAACAGTCCATGCCAACCATGTTATCAAGGCTCTTCTAAGATCAGGAGCTGAATGGCCCTGGCGGAACCCAAACTGGGTGTCACTGAGCAGGTTATTGCTGAATAGGTGCTGATTGATAGCATTGTTGATGACACCTTCCATCGCTTTACTGATCATCAAGAGTAGACTTCATCTAGAACATTACCTGGGCTTCTGGATGATATTATCACTTGGCTATTGTCTCCCCCAGTGTTTGGAGTGAGGAGTGATTATATTGAAATGTATAAGACCCTGAATAGTCTTGAGAAGGACTTGGAAAAGGGTGTTTCCTTGTGTCGTTCAGTCCCCACCTAGAAAAATGAGAAAATATTCTTTCAGGATCAAGGTGAGAAGGACATTTTTTTTTGAGGGTTGTGCAACTTTAAAACTCTCTTTGCTTCAGAAGGCAGTGGAGGCAAGTGTTTAAAGAATTTTCAAGGATCCTTGAGAAGGACTTGGAAAAGGGTGTTTCCTTGTGTCGTTCAGTCCCCACCTAGAAAAATGAGAAAATATTCTTTCAGGATCAAGGTGAGAAGGACATTTTTTTTTTGAGGGTTGTGCAACTTTAAAACTCTCTTTGCTTCAGAAGGCAGTGGAGGCAAGATATTGAATATTTTTTAACACCGTGGTGTGGAGGTACCAGTGTTGGACTGGGGTGGGTAAAGTCAGAAGTCACACGACATCAGGTTATAGTCCAACAGGTTTGTTTGAAATCCTGCTGGGCTATAACCTGGTGTGTGTAACTTCTAACTTCTAACTCTATTTTTGACACAGACATTGATAAATTCTCAGGTACAGGAATAGAACATTATTGAGAATAGTTGGCAATGTGGAATTCATAAGAAGAAAGTCAGCCTTGGTCATTTTGAATGGTGGAGTAGTCTAGAGGCTCTGAATGGGTTATTTTTGCTCTTAATATAATATATTCATACCTTTCATTTCTTATTTCGAAAGAAAATGTGTTAACATAAACTTAGTGAGGAAAACATTGCATACTTGATAATCTGCAACTTGAATTATTAACAAATGATTTAGGAATAGCACAGAAGATTAAGAAACTTACTTCTATTGTGCTACTTGGTCCAAAGATTTAATTCGAGTACAATTCGTCTGTGAAATGCTCAAGTTTTAGGTTTTCAAAGTCAGCCATTTGCAAAACTTTCAAACATGATCAACTTGCAGCCAAAGCTTAGAAAGTGGCTGCAGTTGGGACAAGTGCTAAATTGCCACTTGCTGTTTGGAAAAGAAAAGGAGAGGAACATGAGTAAAATAATTCATCACAGCCATCGAAATGTATAGCCTGGCTGGACAGGCAATCCTTACGGAATGCAAAGACTGAACAGCAAAGTTTAATCAATGCAGGTCATACCCTGCTTGTTCATTTTACGCTGAAATAACATGGAAATTATGTCATTCTTTACAGAGTGCCATGGGACCTGGGCCTGAGTTAGGCATTCAATCGATAGATCCATTTGTCCAAATAGTTGTCATTATATTTATTGTCCTAAGACAATAACACAGCTCACAGTAGATTGCAACTATTTTTAGCTAGTTATTTCACTTCTCCTGTGATGCTGATTCATGCCAAGACACAGTTCAAAAGGTGACAGAAATCTTTAGTGCTTCACCTAACTACTTATTACTCACCATAAGTCTTCACAGCAAATCTCACAGTGACTGGGCCCAATCCTGGTTTTATAATTAATATGTGCAATTTCTTGAAGGGATCACTGAATATCAAATAGAATCCAAGAACTTTGATTACATCTTTTCCCACTTGGAGTACAGGACATTTAAGTCAATTTTGTAATCTTTTATTGCTGCAATGGACATCTATTTTAGTGTGCATAGGGCCCCTCTGCATTTAAATTGCTACATACCTTTCTGAGCTACTATTTGCAGAGGTATCCCTTCATATTAATGGTGTTACCGTCACTGAATCCCTCCACTATCAAGATACTTGGGTTGCATTGATCAGAAACTCAACTGGACTTACCACATAAACACAGTGGCTACAAGAGCAGGTCAGAGACTATGAATACTGCAGTAAGTTACTCACCTCCAAACTCTCCAAAGCCTCCCAAGCATCTACAACGCACAAGTCAGGAGTGTGGTGAAATACTCCCCACTTACCTGGATGGATGCAGGTCCAGCAACATTAAAGGAGCTTGACACCATCCAGGACAAAGCAGCCTGCATCTACAAGCATCCACCCTCTCCACCCCAGTAGCGCAGTCGCAGCTCTGTGTATGATCTACATGCACTGCAGAAATTCACCAAAGATCCTCAGACAGCACCTTCCAAACCCACAACCACTTCCATCTAGAAGGACAAGGACAGCAGATACATGAGAATGCCACTAACTGCTAGATCCCCTCAAAGTCACTCACCATCCCGACTTGGAAATATATCGCCATTCCTTCACTGTTGCTGGGTCAACATCCTGGAATTCCCTCCCCTCCTGCAGAAATTCACCAAAGATCCTCAGACAGCACCTTCCAAACCCACAACCACTTCCATCTAGAAGGACAAGGACAGCAGATACATGGGAATGCCACTAACTGCTGGATCCCCTCAAAGTCACTCACCATCCCGACTTGGAAATATATCGCCATTCCTTGCTGGGTTGCTGGGTCAACATCCTGGAATTCCCTCCCCTCAGGGCATTGGGGGTCAACCTACAGCAGGTAGACAACAGTGGTTCAAGAAGTCAGCTCACCACCACCTTCTCAAGGGGCAACCAGGGATGGGCAATAGCCAATGACACCGGGAATGAATAAAAACAATGTTTCAGAGTGATGTTTCATCAGGTGTTCGTGACAAATCTTTGAACGTATTGCACATTCTGACAATTTGGCTTAACCATTCAAGAACTAGGGAAGAATTGGCACCACAAACACAGACATGTTATTTTTACCTGCCAAATATTATTATGAAAGTTCATAAAATGTTGTTTGGAAACTACACTGGATAAATAGTGCATCACTTTAAGTTTGATTTATATACTGTCTTTTAAGGAGAGATATAGGGCTAAATCTTATCCAAAATCAGATAAAAGCCCATGTTGCCAATTTTATTTGCAGCATTTTCTTCACGATGCTTAGAGAGATTTCTCAAGCGATGTTTCACTGTCTATGCACCACACCCTTATGTTTGCCTTATCTTGCCTTTGGCTTCAGGCAACAGTACTGATAGCGCCTGATTCAATGTTAAAAATGCAGTTGTGCATCAGACCAGGTGCTGTCAGTTCAAAGCTGCCCTGCTCAGTTTTGTGTGAATTCTCCCGGACCTGACCGACACATGAAGAATTAGCAACCCATGTTTCCCACAGAGGTCTGGAGTTCCTGGTGGATGAGGTGAGATTGTCTTCTTCTCTCAGGACGAACAATAGAGGTGACATCAAAAGACATGGTCATCTTGGCCCAAGGTTCCCACATGGTTCAGTTCCAGGGTCTGCAGGAACATGGCCAATGACCTTCTGCACTCTGTGAGGGATAGCACCACCATCTTCCCTCTGCTAGCTCACACACTGGAATGCACTTTGTTTTAGATATCATAACATCAACTACCCAGGTGTGTTAGGACGCAGCTTTGGAGCAGTTGAGACTTGAACCCAGGCCTTCTCGCACAAAGATGGAGATAGTGCCACTGTGCAACGTGAGCTCCCTGGGACTGTGGTGCACATTCACTCCTGGCACTGAGAGGATGGCTGGAGACCAGGACCCACCCATCCCCAGGCAGGAAGTGACCACCCACCACACCCCCTCTGCTCACAACGGTGTCGGAAATTAACAACTCCTTCAAAATGCACCAAGGTGGGTGCAACAATTCTGTTCATCAGAGGCACTGCCCACAGTGACTCAAAGGCTGGACACCCCATTGACACTGTTTGCCTCATGCTGCCTCTGGATCAAGATGACATGGAAAGCCTGGTCCTGCACACTCATTGGCTGTTGGACAAACACACACAGGCTTGCACTCCACAGATATAGACATTGGTGCTCAGCAAGGTGATAGGGCCAACGAGGGACCTTGAGATGACTGTAGGATCCCCTTTCTCACAAGGAGACCGGGCAGTGCCAGCAGGTGTAGGAACCACATACAGACCCATCCTTTGCCCCCTCCCCTGAAGAACATTCCCCTTGGGGCACTCCAGAGCTGCCGTCCCTTCCACCTCCATCCTTTCTGCCACCCTCAGCCCCATGGGCGTGCAGCCTGAGGAGCTGCATCCATCTCTGGGCAGGATACAGCCGGTTCATCAGGGCTCTGGGCAGGATACAGACAGCCATCAGGGCTCTGGGCAGGATACAGCCGGTTCAAAGGCTGGACACACCATTGAACTGAACCCAGGTCTCTAGCACTGGGAGGCAGCAGTGCTAACCGCTGTGCCACCGTGCCACCTGAGACCAGGTTCAGAGAACAGTGCATGGTGTTAGTCCCCTTATTCAAGGAAGTAGATAAATGTGTTGGCAGTTCAGAGGAGATTTAGCAGTTATGCGTCGGAATGGGTGCATTGGTTTATGAGGACTGGTTGGACAGGCTGGGCCAGTAACCGCTGGCATTTATATGAGGAAATGATGACTTAATTTGAATGTAATCCCTTTTATATTTGATGGATCATTGTAATCTAGCATAGCTTGATACTATAAAATACGCTATAATCTTTTGTTCTGGGAGTCAGGAGACATGTCTTTGTCCTTTTGGATGTGCTGCATCTCCTTAAATAAGTGAGAGCATTAAGAGATCTCTTGGGCTTCTCTCCCACCAGCCAACTGCTTGGTAAAATGTGAAGAGTGAAGAACTGCCAATGGTGACTGGACATGTTAGGGATAGGGCAAAGAGAACATGCAGTAAGATTTGATGGAAGGGTGTAGGCAGTATGGGCAGGCTTAGGCATATCCTGATAAAGCACAAGGTCCACATTGCAGTATTGAGGATATGAGACATAGGAAGCTGTTAGACCAGATGGGAAAGGGCAGGCTGGCATCCAGAGGACAGTCTGCTGTGGAAGGGATGAAGGAAATATTGGACAGTCAAGGGATATTCTAATCCACTTGTAGCCTGTACAAATAGCAAATGGAGAACAAAAGGGGCTACATGCTACTTGCTGATGGCAGTAATCATATAGCAACAATCAGGCCTTTGTTTTTGTTTCACCGTGGGACATGGTATCGCTGTCTGCCCAGTATTGATGGCCCATTACTGGCCACCCTTGAACTTTGTGACTTGCTGGGCCATTTCAGAGAGCAGTTGAGAGTCAACCACATTGCTGTTGGTCTGGAGTCACGTATAGACCAGACCTGGAAGGGATGGCAGTTTCCTTCCGTGAAGGACGTTAATGAGCCAGATGGGTTTTTCCGACAATCGGCAATGGTTTTGACATCATTCTTAATTCCAGATTTTAAAAATTGAATTCAAATTCCACCTTTCACCATGGCAGGATTTGAACCTGGGTTCCCAGAACATTTTGACAGTCCAGTATTAGGTAAGGAAGTCTTCAAGTATGGATGCCATTACAATGGTCAGCAAGACAATCTCTTCACCCTAGGCCCATCCAGCCAGCTAGCCTCATACCAACATGCCAGGGTAGCAAACAGGTGAACTGGCCTCATGATCTGCTTTAGGGCCCTTTTACTGATTATCATTCCTTTCATCCCCAGGATCGGTGAAACAAATTTGTTGCTGCAGGAGTAACACTAGTTAAAGCAGAGATTGGGGGTGTGGAATCCTGGCAAAATGCAGGACTTCCCCATAATGCGTCCTGCTCAATACTCACATATTGGAAGGGATCACCAGCCTGTGGTATGCTTGGGATGAGCTGGTGCATGAGAAAACGTCAGAACGGAATTAAAGAAAACAAAAACACCTCAGTTGAGAACCTACGCAAAGCATTGAACCATTTCATGGCAACTGCCCCCCAAGAAGCCAGGCCAGAGCAATTGGGAAGCTGTTATACAGAAGAAATGGGACATGGTGATGGACTGTGCTGAATGGAAATGGGCAGAAGATGGCCAGTTCTTGGGGGATTGTGATGATACTATAGAATTAGGAGGTGTATTTTGTTCTTTTTTTAAATGAAATGAGGTTGGGACAGAAGTGCTGAGCAGTATGCTCCAATCAATGAAGTAAACAGGGCCTTGGAGCACTTGGTTAAGTTGGAACAATAGAAGCAGCATGAAGGGGTGTGCTCACGCTCCCACAGAAGCAGGATTTTTAGTTTAACTTTCAGTAGCAGTTGCTGGGGTCTTGAAGCTGGATGTGGTAGCTCTTAGTCCTTTCTCTGTTACAGCTAAAATCTGGGGCTCTCTTCCTGCTGCTAGAATTGCCAAACTGTTTTAGTGAATTTGCTTTTGCCAAGGGTGTGTTTATGGGATGTTGCTATATTGAAAAGTTATTTTTAGTAGTTAAATAATCTATTTTTCTGTTAACTTTTCCAATAGAGTTGTAATTCCAATTCTTCTTTCTTTTGTCTGTATTTTAACTATAATATAAGAATAAAGTGTGTTTTGGTTCAAGCCTGGTAGTTTGGCCAATCAAATTGCATCCAGAACACCACACCTTACACTTGCCTTTTAAACAAAAAGAGAACAATGAGTGTTCTTAGCTATCTTCTGAATATATTTTGAGGGGGTTAGGTCTGGTCCATCAGTACATGAACAGGGACAATCTGATGTTTTTAATGTGTAAAGGAAGGGCTAGAGCCTGACCACAAAAGCAACTGAAACAAAAACATAAATGATTGAAGAAACTCAGCAAGTCTGGCAGCATGTGTGGAGAGAAAGCAGAGTTAACATTTTGAGTCTAGTGACCCTCTTTCAGGGAAGGAAAGGCATTAAAAGTGAGCAGACTCTAACCCAAAAAGGATATGATATCAATTGTGTTGTTCAGATTTGGTGTACCTCTTGCATAATTAGCGATCCTGGGAACACTGTAATCAACATACCACGATAGCATAAAATTCACAATAACTTTTGTTCTGGGAGTCAATGAGGGATATCATTCTGTAATTGACTCCTCTGCATACACTTGAATAAAGGAGGTTGCTGAAGGATGCCTCAAGCATCTGGATTGGGTTATCCTTCGCACTGGACACCTGGAACTTCTGGAACTATTGATCACTGCTTAAGAATCAGGATCCGCCTCATTAAAACAGAGGAGACAAAAAGCATGTTTTTTATTCATTTGTAGGACTTGGGCGTCAGGGGCTGGCCAGCATTGATAGCCCATCCCTTGTTGCCCATGAGCCGTCTTTGTGAAACACTGCAGTTCGCCTGCTGTGGGTTGACCAGGGAGGGAATTCCAGGAGTTTGACCCAACGACTGTGAGGGAAAGGCGGTATATTTTCAAGTCAGGGTGGTGAGTGGCTTGGAGGGGAACTTGCAGGGGCTAGTGTTCCCAAGTACTTCCTGCCCTTGCCCTTCTAAATGGAAGTGGTTGTGGGTTTGGAAGGTGCTGTCTGAGGATCTTCGGTGAGGGTATTAAGTCTTTGCTTTCACCATCTCTTTTGGAAGAGAGATCCAAAGTCCTTGAATATTTTTTCCAACAGACATACTTGGATTCTTGTTAAGCGAGGGGTTTACAGATTGTCAGGAATGTGGATTTGAGATTTGAGTCTGACCAGACATGAGTTTATTGGCTGGACGAATAGGCTGGAGGAGCTAAATGGTCTACTCTTCCTAATTAGTTAATCTTCAGTAAGAGCTCTCAAATTGAATGAGATTTACTCTTGATGGTCATTGATGAAGCAGCTGAAGATGGTTGGGGTGAGGGCCTGACCCTGAGGAACCCCTGAAGAGATGTCCTGGAGCTGATGTGACTGACCACCAAAAATCACATCTTTTGCTGTTACAAGTATGACTCCAACCAGCAGAGAGTTTGCCCCGGTACCCATTGATTCCAACTTTGGTAGTGCTCATTGATGCCACACTCGGTCAAAGGTGGCCATATGCTGCAAGTAGACCTACAATGCCCTTAGGTGGGAGTTGAAGAATGGTATATGTAGTTCTATAGGTACTAGAGGATGCAGAAATAATTTACATGTGATCCCCAGGGGTTGAGAGACTTCAGTTTCATGTATGATTCTATCAATATTTTCTAGTCAACCTGATTCAGAAATGTTATTCCACATTCCTGTTATTTTCAGGGCGGGAAAAAGATTCGTAGGGCCCTAGTCATAGGGGATTCTATTGTGAGGGGAGTAGATAGGCAGTTCTGTGGCCAAAAACATGACTCCCGGATGGTATGTTGCCTCACAGGTGCTCGGGTCAGGCATGTCACCGATCGGCTGCAGAGCATTCTAAAAGGGGAGGGTGAACAGCCAGTTGTCTTGGTGCATATAGGCACCGACGATATAAGTAGAAAATGAGATGAGATCCTGAAAGAAGAATTCAGGGAGCTAGGAGAGAAGTTAGAGGGGAGGACCTCAAAGGTATTGATCTCGGGATTACTACCAGTGCCATGTACTAGCCAGCGTAGAAATGAAAAAATAGGCAGGATGAACACATGGCTTGAGAGCTGGTGTAGGAAGGAGGGGTTCAGAGTTGTTGGACATTGGGACCGGTTCTGGGGAAGGTGGGACTATTACAAAATGGACAGTCTACATCTGAACCAGACTGGAACCAATGTCCTTGGGGGAGTTTCTGCTCCTGCTGTTGGGGAGGTTTTAAACTAATGTGGCAGGGGACTGGGAACCAGAAGAGAAAACAAGTAGGCAGCGAGGTGGAGACTGCAGACTGTAAGAATCATGACGATAGCGTTAATAAAGGGAAGAGTAGGCAGGGAGCAGATGACCACAAAAGGATTGGTTGCCTGAAATGCATCAAATTTAATGCAAGGAGTATAGTGTGTAAGGCAGATGAACTTAGGGCTTGGATTGGTGCCTGGGAGTATGACGTTATTGCAATCACAGAGACTTGGTTGAAGGAAGGGCATGATGATTGGCAACGAAATGTTCCAGGATATAGACACTTCAGACAGGACAGGGAGGGAAGTAAAGGAGTGTGTGGAGTTGCATTGCTGGTCAGGGACGATATCACGGCTGTGCTAATGAGGCTTGAGGGCTCTACACTATGGAGGGCTTGAGTAGTGAGGCATTATGGGTGGAGCTGAGAAATAAGAAGTGTGCAGATACATTGTTGGGGCTGTATTACAGGCCTCCCAACAGTGAGCGTGAGGTAGCAGAACAAATAGGTAAACAGATTATGAAAACATGTAGAGGCAATAGGGTAGTGGTGATGGGAGATTTTAATTTTCCCAACATTGACTGGGATATACTTAGCGTCAGAGGTCTGGATGGGATAGAATTTGTACAAAGCGTCCAGGAGAGTTTTCTAGAGCAGGATGTCAATAGTCCGACGAGGGAAGGGGTCATATTGAACCTGGTACTGGGGAACGAGCCAGGACAGGTGGTAGAAGTTGCGGTGGGGGATTTCTGTGGGAACAGTGACCACAATTCTGTCAGTTTTAGACTACTCGTAGATAAAGGCGAGAGTGGTCCTAAGGGAAGAGTACTAAACTGGGCCAAGGCCAATTATATCAAAATTAAGCAGGAGCTTGGAAATGTGGATTGGACACAGCTATTTGAAGGCAAGTCCACATTTGAGATGTGGGAGGCTTTCAAAGAAAGTGCAGGATAGGCATGTCCTGTTGAAGGCAAAGGATAGGAAGGGCAAGATTCTTGAACCGTGGATGTCAGGAGAAATTGTGCGACTAGCCAAGAGGAAAAGGGAAGCGTACATAAGGTCTAGGCAAATATCAGAAGAGTAGGACAAGTCTTAAACAAGGAATTAAGCGGGCTGAAAGGGGTCATGAAATAGCTTTAGTGAGCAGAATTAAGGAGAATCTCAAAGAATTTATTCTTATGTAAGAAGCAAGTGGGTAATTAGAGAAAGGATTGGTCCACTAAAGGATAATGAAGGAAGGCTGTGTGCCGAACCTGAGAGAATGGGTGAGATTCTGAATGATTACTTTGCATCAGTGTTCACTGAGGAGAGGAACATGATGAGTGTTGAGATTAGAGATAGAAGTTTGATTAGTCTGGATCACATTGGCATAAGTCAGGAAGATGGGTTGGATAGGCTAGAGGTTATTAAGGTAGACAAATCCCCAGGACCAGATGGGATCTATCCCAGGTTGCTGAGGGAAGTGTGAGAGGAAATAGCTGGGGCCCTGACAGATATCTTTGTAGCAACCTTAAATACAGGTGAGGTGTTGGAGGACTGGAAGGTTGCTCATGTTGTTCCCCCTGTACAAGAAGGGTAGTAGGGATATTCCGGGTAACTACAGACCAGTGAGCCTGATTTTGGTGGAGAGTGTACTGAGGGATAGGATCTATTTATATTTAGAGAAGAGTGGACTCATCAGTGATAGGCAACATGTGTGGGGAAGATCGTGCCTTACCAACTTAATATAGATCTTCGAGGAAGTGACCAAGTTGATAGATGAAGGAAGGGTTTTTGATGTCATATACATGGACTTTAGTAAGGCGTTTCATAAGGTTCCCCATGGTAGACTAATGGAGAAAGTGAAGTCACATGGTGTGCAGGGTGTTCTAGCAGGTAGATAAAAAGCTGGTTGAGTAACAGGAGACAGAGAGTAGTAGTTGAAGGGAGTTTCTCAAAATGGAGAAAGGTGACCAGTGGTGTTCCACAGGGGTCAGTGCTGGGGCCACTGTTGGTTGTAATATACATCAATGATCTGGAAGAGGGCACTGTTGGTATGATCAGCAAGTTTGCAGATGACACGAAGATTGGTGGAGTAGCAGAAAGCATAAGGGACTGTCAAAAAATACAGGAGGATATAGATAGGCTGGAGGCAAGACTAATTCTAGAGCGAATTATACAATGAACGGAAGAGCCTTGGGAAAAGTTGATGGGCAGAGAGATCTGGGAGTGCAGGTCCATTGTACCCTGAAGGTTGCTGCACAGGTGGATAGAGTGGTCAAGAAGGCATATGGTATGCTTGCCTTCATTGGACGGGGTATTGAGTATAAGAGCTGGCAAATCATGTTAAAATTGTACAAGACATTGGTTCGGCCGCATTTAGAATACTGTGTACAGTTCTGGTCGCCACATTACCAAAAGGATGTGGACGCTTTGGAGAGAGTGCAGAGAAGGTTTACGAGGATGTTGCCTGGTATGGAAGGTGCGAGCTATGAAGAGAGGTTGAGTAAGTTAGGTTTACTTTCACTAGAAAAGAGGAGATTGAGGGGGGACCTGATTGAGGTTTACAAAATCATGAAGAGTATAGACAGGGTGGACAGAATCAAGCTTTTTCCCAGAGTGAAGGATTCAATAACGAGAGGTCACGCTTTCAAGGTGAGAGGTGGAAAGTTTAAGGGGGATACACGTGGTAAGTACTTCACACAGAGGGTGGTGGGCATTTGGAACGCGTTGCCAGCAGAGGTGGTAGAGGCAGGCATGGTAGATTCATTTAAGATGCATCTGGACAGATGCATGAGTCGGTGGGGAGCAGAAGGATGTTTTGGAATTGACCAACAGGTTTAGACATTACATTTGGATCGGCTCAGGCTTGGAGGGCCGAAGGGCCTGTTCCTGGGCTGTAAAGTTTCTTTGTTCTCTGTTCTTTGTTCTTTGTTCTATCTCTGGAACAGGTGAGACTTGAATCTGAGCCTCCTAGCTCAGAGGTAAGGACACTACCACCATAGCACAAAGCCCTTGGGCAGGATGTATATACTGTGGCCTCAGTTCCTTGGAGAACAGCGGATTAAGTGAAGTGTTGACAATGATGAGGGTGACCAAGCGAATAGAGAAACTGCTCCCCTTAACAGAAGTAGTGAGAACTAATGAGTCCAGGTTTTAATGTGGTTATCGATAGCATCGATGGTGACTTTAGGAGAAACCTTTATGCATTACATTGTCAGACTCTGGAAAGGCCTGCTTGAGATTGAACCTGTCTTCATTACAATCATAGATTCCACAAGGGAATTGTTCATTACCTGAAGTTGAGTTGATCTGAAGTTTTAGGCAAAAATAAAAGAAAAATCCTCAATACAAATTACCTTTGAGAAAATCAGAAGAATCCTCTGGGTTGGCAGGATATCTTTGCTTTAAGATTGATATCATTTCTATTTTAATGTTTATTCTTTTTTATTTTTAACATCTGATTGTGTCTTTAGTGTTTCTGAGTTAGGCATTGGTGTCAGAGATGCACATCAATATCATCCATCACAGCAGGTCATTGTCAATCGAAAGATACACAGTCTCTCTGTCTTCACCTTTGATCTGACAGTAAGTAAGAGGTCCTGCACCCCCAATGCTCCCCCCCCCCCCCACCCCAAACTTTCTGCCTCCTCTCTCACCCCACTGTCCTGTTCCTGTCTTTCCTTTGACCTCCATTTCTGGTCTTTGCTGAGGGCTTAGCCCTTGCATTCAAATCATGGTCCTAGCTACCATCTAGTGGCAGGGGTGAGTCAGTGCAAGTACTTCTGGGCAAACAGCTGTACTGGGAGAAAGTGAGGACTGCAGATGCTGGAGACCAGAGTTGAAAATGTGGTGCTGGAAAAACACAGAAGGCCAGGCAGCATCCGAGGAGCAGGAGAATCGACATTTCGGGCATAAGAAGAAGGGCTTATTCCAGCACCACATTTTTCAAAACAGCTGTACTGATCAACTTCTGCCAACAGATGGAGCCTGGTTACTGTAACAGGACTGTACTGAGAGTAATACAGTACAGTGTATACATAATCGATGATGACGGAAAGTCCTTGATAATTCTTTCTTTTGTGTGGATTGGGGGATGTCTGGATTGACATGCAGGAATTTGCAAAAGTCTGGTTCTGTGTACTGTCGTCATGTCAGGGAACAGCCTCTTGTCTCCTGTTAAGTCCTCTAAGAATTTTCTACATTTCAGTAAGTTACATTCTCAGTCTTACATCGGTGCCCCTTGAGTCTGAAGCAAAGCCCCATGCTCCTAGATTCTGCCATGGTGGGGCAGCACCCTCTCAGCATTGACCGTTAATAATCCTGTATGTTTCAGTGAGACCGCCTCTTCTTCTATAGTTTTCTTTTCA
>NC_057712.1:8230871-8241620 GCF_004010195.1 Chiloscyllium plagiosum | reverse complement strand
GAGGTGGGGATAAAGGTGATAGGTTGGAGAAGAAGGAGGAGTGGATAGGTGGGAAGGGAGATTGGCAGATGGCACAGGTCATGAGGATGGTGCTGAGTTGGAAGGTTGGAACTGGGGTAAGGTGGGGGGAGGGGAAATGAGGAAACTGGTGAAATCCATATTGGTGCCATGGAGTTGGAGAGTGCCGCAGCGGAAGTTGAGGTGTTCTTCCTCCAGGCGTCGGGTGGTGAGGAAGTGGCAATGGAGGAGGCCCAGGACCTGCATGTCCTCAGCAGAGTGGGAGGAGGAGTTGAAGTGTTCAGCCACGGGGCGGTGGGGTTGATTGGTACAGGTGTCCCAGAGATGTTCCTTAAAGCACTCTGCGAGTAGGTGTCCAGTTTCCCCAGTTTAGAGGAGACTGCATCGGGAGCAACGAATACAGGAAATGACATATGTGGAAGTGCAGGTGAAACTCTGATGGATGTGGAAGTCCATGGTGAAGAGGAGGCATTGGGGGCCAGGGAAATGGAAGTCTTGATCTAAGGTGAGAGGGGAAAGATTTAAAAGGGGCAACTTTTTCACATAGAGGGTGCTGCGTATATGGAATGAGTTGCCAGAGGAAGTGGTGGAGACTGGTACAATGACTGTATTTAAAAGGCATCTGGATGAGTATATGAATAGGAAGGGTTTAGAGGGATATGGGCCAAATGCTAGCAAATGGGACTAGATTAAGTTAGGATATCCTGTCGGCATGGATGAGTTTGACAGAAGGGTCTGTTTCCATGCTGTATATCTTTATGACCCTTTTATTCTATATTATTGCAATGAGCTAGCATCTCTCATTTTTGTTTCTGCATGGATTTCGGAGGTTAGCATGTGGCAATAGTTTCTGGGCCAGATAGTCAATGCTATGATCTGCTTCAGCCTGTCAATCACCATGTGCAGAATGCCAAAGTGGTTGTGTGCACGGAAACTTAGAGGCACGAATACGGTGCCACCATACAGACTCAGCCTTACCTTCAATGGATCACCACGTTGAATCACTTTGCACAGTCTGTGAAGGTCATGACACACTAGCGTCTGTTAGACATTTTACCACATATACTCAAGTAAAAGTCCATCTCATCTAAAAGTCAACGCCATATTTTTGGCCAAAAAATCTGGGATTTTCCAAATATCTTGTGTAAAAGTCAAGCCTAGTTCTTTATATTTAACAGATCAACATTTGTAAGTCAACGTATTATCCCGTGTATAAATGTTACGATGAGGAAATGAAATTTTCTTTTCATGCTATCACATGTTTTGATGTACAATTCACACCAAATTGGCACACAGGTTTAAGACGCATCAGGTCAGAGTCAGGTGACAGTATCCCTTTGGGTGCAGCTCAGCTTACTATAATTTGTTGAGTTACTTTTCTTTATTCATTTAGAAATCAATTGGTCTTCAGCTAAGGATATGGTATTTTGGACTGTTGCATGAATTTTAGACATTTAAAAGTATTATCCGTGTAATAGTCGACATCATAAATTTAACTTTAAAAAATGTCTAAAAAAAAATCAACTTTTACACGAGTTCACATGGTATGGAACATGATGGTCTCCTTCTAGCAGCCATTCTAGCAGCCACAGAAAAAATCACTCTCTTTAATGTTGACTGAACCAGCTTGTTATACAGTGTATAGCGATTTCTCGGAATTTTCAGACATTCTCTGCAGAGCTATCTTTATCTGCTTGCTATGCTTTTAGCCAGACACTTGTACAAAAACTAATTCATCTTATTAAAGTGAGATCAGTGTGGTTTTCCCCCACACCGGACATGTATTCTTCTCTTTGCCTGATACTTTCCACAGTGTTTTGTTTTGTGTCTTTGACTGCGATGGTCAGTTCTGAGGAAGGGTCACTCAACCCGAAACGTTAGCTCCGATTTCTCTCCACAGACGCTGCCAGACCTGCTGAGCTTCTCCAGCAATTTCAATTTTTGTTTCTTATTTACAGCGTTTGGTTGACTGGTTTTCTGCTGTAAATGCTTTCAATCTGCCTCCTGGTGACTTCATTTCCACCAATTTGCTTTTAGCTGTCGGTTTCCGTCTCTTTTTTTTTGTTTTTCTCCTGGTCTTTTCAGTGCCAACTGTGGGTCCCTGAAAATTCACATGATAGCTACCCTTGGAGTTAGGGGATTTTTTTGTGCCATTTTGAAGGATTCATGGATATTTAATGTCTCAATATGTTCTTTAATGTCTTTACTCATAAGAGATCTGGAAAGTAGCTGATTGAGATGGAATATTGTTTAAGCACACCAGAGAAAACTATACATTTTGTTCATTTTTCTCCATAGAGTCATAGAGATGTGCAGCACAGAAACAGACCCTTCGGTCCAACTCGTCTTTGCCGAACAGATATCCTAAACTATTCTAGTCTCATTTGCCAGCACTTAGCCCACACCCCTCTAAACCCTTCCTATTCATATAACCAGGTATACTCATATTCTTAAGTTGAGCTCCTTATCACAGAATTAGTACTCCTCGACTGGATTGCTAAGTTGCACAAGTTCAATTTACAGCAAACTTTGTTTTAACCAGTACCTTGTGAACTGGAGCCCTTGATAAACCAGGAAAAATTTTATACCTCAAATACCACAAAATTTACGGCATTATTCTGTCCAGTTGTTATAGAGTTTCAAAACGTTACTTACCACAATGTAAATATACTTGTTGTTCGATTGAACGCCCATGTGAAATATCAACAACTGATACAATTTTGAGTAAATTTTCCAATATGACAATCTCTGCAATGTCCGAGCTGTCAGTTGAAGATGCGAGTTAGAAGGCTGTTAAGTTTTATTTAAGGCAAAGGTGCATCATTATTTAAGCAATGTCTGCTGTACATAAAGCGATCGGTATATCCTCTGCATTACATTTCCATTATTTAGTGTGTGTTTTTATATTGGTTATGTGGACCTCTTGATTATCCAGAATATTTGATCAACCAGCACACTCCTGATCCCATAGGCACCGGTTGACAAAAGTTTGCTGTACTTGAAAATTGCAAACAATTTTCTTAAACAAATGGATAAATTGTATTCACAGAGTGACTTATGTCCACGTCTTCACATTCTGCTGCTTGCACTCTGGTGCTGTCCTGGTCCCTGGTTTATTAGCAAACCTATCTCTGGAAATAGTAGCACAACATCCATCTTTTTTCCCAAGATTCAAGTACATGGATTGTGACACAAGGAAGAACTGTATAATTGACATGTCTGAGTCAGTAAAATGTATAGTTGGTTTGACAACCTTTCTCAATCCCCTGACAGGATAACCTTCCAGAGATCCAGATCTCTGTGTATTGGTCGTTTGTTGTCTTTATGTGCTGGGACATTGTAGGATCTTGGCTCATGGGGCACTTAAGAGCATTTGGTTACCCACAGAGGTATCCAATCTGGGATAAATGACTGATCTTCTGTCATAGTCCAAGTTAAGCACAGTGGCTCAGTGGTTAGCACTGCTGCCTCATAGCAACAGGGTCCCAGGTTTGATTCCAGCCTCAAGTGACTGTCTGTGCGGAGTTTGGCATTCTCCCTGTGTCTGTGTGGGTTTCCTCCCACAATCCAAAGATGTTCAGGTCAGGTGAATTAACAATGCTAAATTGCCCATGGTGTTAGGGGGAAAGGGGGCTGGGTGGTTTACTCTTCAGAGGGTCGGTGTGGACTGGTTGGGCCGAAGGGCCTGTTTCCACACTGTAGGGAATCTAATCTAAGCAGCTCCACACCTGCATGTTGGCATGTACAATATTTATTCTCTCTCATTTTTTGAGAGGTTTCTTCTGCAATTTTGAGAACTTTGCAATGTTGGCCCGACTTGCATTTGAAACATGATCACTGCTGGAGGTGTAGTATAGTAACACAAAGATCCTGAATTGTTGGCCTTCACTTCAAGATGGGATATTTGACTGAGCTGTTCGCTTGGTGAAGGTCTGGGATAAGGTAATGAGACAGTGGCACAGTTTACGTCCATAAAGGGTCTACCTGTGTACAGAGGAACATTGATTATTTGAATAACACAGGGGGTATTTTGTTCGGATAATCGAATGTTCGGATAACACAGTTTAGCCAAGCGCGGGACCTTGTCTGGATAACCTGAAATTTGGATAATCGAATGCTGGATAATCAAGGTTCCTCTGTATTGTGGTCCATTGTCATATTGATCTCTTCAGGTGCAGAAGACAGAATATTGTACTCCTTGTGTTTGCACTGGATACGCTTGAAGTCCCATCTCTTTAACTCAGCTCATCAAGTCTCCTGCAAAAGGACTTTCCAAATCTGCAACCTCGACCACAGAAGCTGCATGAAAACATTACTCATTCGGATGGTTTGCAGCCTGGAGGGTGTCTTGATATTTCACATGGGCATTCAATTGAACAACAAGTATATTTACATTGTGGTAAATAACATTTTTTAAAAAAACTATAACAACTGGACAGAATATTGAATGTAACTTTTGCAGTATTTGAGGTATAACACTTTTGCTGGTTTATCAAGGGCTCCAGTTCACAAGGTACTGGTTAAAACAAAGTTTGCTGTAAATTGAACGTGTGCGACTTAGCAATCCAATTGAGGAGTACTAATTCTGTGTTAAGGAGCTCAACTTAAGAATATGAGTATACCTGGGTATAGTAAAAAAAAACTACCACAGTTTCTTCATTGTTATTGAAAATCCTGGAACTCCCTGCCTAAAGCACTGTGGGTGTACCTGCATGCTTGCAGTAATCCAAGGTGGAAGCTCACCTGCCACTTCTCCATCACATTGAGGGATAGATAGTGATTGCTGTTCAGGATGTAGCTATCTGACTGTAATTTACCCTGGCTGGGACACTGGATCAATTGTTGTATAATCACATCATGGCAGATCCCATCATCTGTCTGGGAGCACTTTCAAAACTAAATAACTTGAGCTGTTCTAGTAATGCTTGAATCAGTGACTTGCCTTCTAGATGAGTGCGCAGTAAATTGGCTGAACAGACTAAAGCTCCCTGTGGTAAAATGCAGAGACTGGTGATAGCTTTATCAGCCAGAGCCAAAGTTATATTTGTTTGTAGGCCTTGCTTGCAAATCTGGCTGCAACAATGAATAGAAGACGTCCAGAGCTTTGTTCCTGAACTGCTGTCTCCTGAAAGAGAGTTCCTGGGAAACATCAAGGAACGTGCATCTGAATCTACAGATAATGCTAGATGGCCACTTTCAGAATGGGTCTGATTCTCTTCTGCTGCCCAGTTAATCTGACTATGATTACAGCAGCCAGCATCAATTTGTGTGTTGTATTGCACAAAAATCCCAGGTTGGTCATTTTCCAGGATAATACTAAAAGTAGAAATCCTTCCTCCGAGTGTAACCATCTGCCATTATCTGCAGTGAGTTTAACAATATGATAAAATGTCTGCACAGCCACTTTCTGCTCAACACTGTCCAGTAGCCAAGCCAACTGAAGAGACAACCACTAATCAAAGTGCAATTAATATCAGACATGTACATTTGCTTATGACTATAAGGGCACAGTTAGATCTCAATGATTGTGAGATTATTGAATATATTATGTGTAGAGGGACAAGGCCACAGAGGGATTTAAAAGCAAGGATGAGCATTCTAAAGTCCAGTCATTCCTTGGCTGGGTGCAGGATTAGTGAGCATATAAATGGTGGAGTACGGAATTTGCTGTGGTTTAGGACATGGAGTAGAATATTGGATGATTTCAAGTTTAAAAGAATATGGGAGATGAGCCAAGAATACATTGAATTGCCCACATGGAAGAAGCAATAAAGCTGGCAAATGAAACACATTATCTGACTCCCCTTATCTTGTATATCTCAAAATGTTTCATATTCCTCCTGTCCTCTCTGTACCATTTCCAGTGTTATATTCACAGTCCAAATTAAATAGTGTTCCTTTCTGATTCTTTTCTGCCTCGATCATTGTTCTATAAGCCTGCATTCTGCATGCTTTATATTGTCCAACAACTACCACCACAAAGGTATTTCTCCAAATTTCGTTCTTGCTATTGCACAATGAAAATTATAATTGGATGACCCACCTGCCTTTTGTTGCAATCTCCCATTCTGAAAGTGGCATTCCAGCATTATCTGTAGATTCAGATGCACGTTCCTTGATGTTGCCCAGGAACTCTCTTTCAGGAGACAGCAGTTCAGGAACAAAGCTCTAGAAAGGCACCTGCTTGTAAGCTGCAGCTTCTGTCATTAAGTTGCCTATTTGACATGGACCCTGGCAATGCAAGCACGAGTATTCTTACAAAAGAGGGAACCAAACCTGACAGCTCTTGGGGAAGCCAAGTCTTCCATGATTCTACGTGTCCACAGTCTCTGCAAATGTGGTTTCACAACTCTTAGAATTTGTTGACAGCACATAGAGAACTTATGATGAAGTCAAGGTACCAGAGGAAAAGCTCCTTGCAAATTAATCAGAATGTAGTACATATGCTCAGTATTTAAGTACATTGTACAAATAAACATTTATCATAAAGGATTTAAATTAGAACCACCTATGAAATGACAAAGCATTTTTTGTATTTAAAAACAAAACAAAAAGGTGCTGCAATTTGCTTCCGTTTAAAATCTATATTTCGGAAATACCAAACTAAGTGTTGTTAGCCAGAGAGGTATTTTGAGCAACTGGTAAAATGCATGAGATATCTATGAAATGGTTCCAGATATCATTTAGACCAAGAGGCTTTGAAATTATTTGGAGAACATTTGCTACAATTACCAAAAAGGGTGGTCGGGAAATGTGAATACTTATTCCCCACTTTTGCATTCAAACAAACTCCCTCCTTTTCAGGTGTCCTATCTTGCAGAAGGAGCACTCTGGAAAACAGTCAAATGAATTGCATATGCATCTGGCAATGTAGGCATGATGGTAAAGCCATTCCACTTGGTGGCATCACAGGGTCATATCTTTGAGAGTCATTTTGTTTGCAACCAACCATTCTAATCAAATAATTCAGGAGGGAGAAAACACCGACAACTTAATAAGTAATTCACTTCAAATTATTTGTGTTCCCTAAAGTTTGTTATTTTTAATTCTTTAATAGAGTGTGGGCATCATTGGCTAACCCATCTTCTGTTTCCTTTCCCTAATTACCAGTGAGAAGGTGGAGGTAATGAGCTATCCTCCTGGCGTACTGAGGTCCTGGGTGGGTAGGTACAACCACATTACTGTTGGGAAGGTAGCTCCAGAATTTGGAACAAGCCTTACTAATGGAATGACGATGCAGTTCCAAGGCAGGATGGTGTGTAGCTTTTCACAACAAAAAAAAATCATTTGTGGGATGTCATTATCACTATATTTATTACCCATCCCTAATTGGCTTTGTCCTGCTGGTGCCTTTTCATTCATATGAACCACATCACTTTGTTACATACAGCCCAGATAAGGCAAGGATGATAGACATTCTTCCCGAAAGGACATTAGCTAGCCAATCCTTTTTTACAATAACAATTTGACAATGATTGCATAGTTTCCATTAGGCTAGCTTTTAATTCCTGGTTGTATTGAATACAAAATACAAACATTATATTGAATACATGACTTGGTAGAGTTCAAAACCAAATCTCCACAGTACTAACCTGAGTCCCTGGATTACTAGTCCACTGACATTACTACTAGGCTACTACCTCCCCAGGATAACTTTAAGATAGAAGTGTTCCCAGAACTCTGCTACTCTTAGCCTTGTAGGTGTTAAGGTTAAGAGTTTGGAAAGTGCTGTTCAAAGTGTCAAGTTGCTGCGGTGCATCTTGTAACTGGTAAACATTGTGGCTACAATGTGCCAATGTGTAGACAGTGAGTGTGGAAGATGCTGGATGTGGTGCCAATCAAGTGGACTGCTTTGTCCTGGATGGTGTTGAGCTTCTTGAGTGTTGTTGGGGCTGCTGAGTTTCAGGAGAAAGTGAGGGCTGCAGATGCTGGAGATCAGAGCTGAAAAATGTGTTGCTGGAAAAGCGCAGCAGGTCAGGCAGCATCCAAGGAGCAGGAGAATCGACGTTTCGGGCATAAGCCCTTCTTCAGGGATCATCGAAACGATGATTCTCCTGCTCCTTGGATGCTGCCTGACCTGCTGCGCTTTTCCAGCAACAATTTTTCAGCTGGAATCTTTCAGGCACCTATCACACTCCTGACCTGTAGATGGTGGACAGACTTTGGGAAGTCAGAATGTGTGTTACTAGCTACAGAATTCATATCTTATGATCTCTCTTGTATCCACAATATTTATAAGAATAGTCTGGTTCAGTTTCTGGTCAATGGTGATGAGCTGTCCTCCAGCCCCTCCTCGTACCCAAATGTTGACAGCAGGGGAATTCAGCAATCATCATACCACTGAAATGTCAAAATAAGATGCTGAGATTCCCTCTTTTTAGAAATGGCCATTGTTATGCATTTGAGAGATGCAAATGTTACTTGCCACCTGTCAGTCTTGGCATGAATGAGGTACATGGCCATAAATTACTCAAATTTCTGAGATGATCTGAATGTTGTTGAACATGGTGCAATTATCAGAGATCATTTACATTTAGGGTGGCACGGTGGCTCAGTGGTTAGCATTGCTGCCTCACAGCGCCAGGGACCTGGGTTCGATTCCAACCTTGGGCAACTGCACATCCTTCCCGTGTCTGTGTGGGCATGCTCCGGTTTCCTCCCACAATCCAAAGATGTGCAGGTTAGGTGATTTGGCCATGCTAAATTGCCTATAGCGTTCAGGAATGTGTAGGCTAGATACATTAATCAGGGTAAATATAGGGTACGGGTATGGGTTACTCTTCGGAGGGTTGGTGTGGACTTGTTAGGCTGAACGGCCTGTTTCCACATTGTAGGAATTCTAATTCTATTGTCCCAATGATAGAAGGGAGATCATTGATAAAGCAGCTAAAAACTCCAATGGTAACGTAATGAGACAGCCAAGTATAATATATTGTCAATTAATGTGAAGAAAGCTATCTTTGCTTGTTTGAATATTTTTGGAGCAGTATTAATTACACACTAAGAGGTGGCACAGCTATTTATTCATTCATCACAAATCTTAAAATGCACAACGTCCTGAGCACAATGTAGAATATTGCAGCATTATAGGTTAGAGTATCAAACTAAAATAGTGAATTATATCTTGGCATATAAATTGTAACAGAAAACAAGTTCTAATCAAACTAATGCACCAAAATACACAATAATGTGATTAAACTGAGCAGGATACGAACAAAAAAATGATTTTGTAACAGTGGACATAAGTAAAGCATACCAGAATGGCAAGACTTGCTTTATCGTTTTAAACAAAAAAAAAGTGTCCTGTACTGGCCATCAATTGAACTAAAAAAGCTTGGAAATAGTTACCCTTGTGGAAAAATCTTAATAGACCATTTGTACAATGGTAATAATTGAAATTTACTTATTTTGTACGTTGATGGAATTGTACAACTGATTTTTCTTGTTCATGGGTTTCTATAGAACCACGACGAATCCTTCGTATTTCTGCAATTGCGTCTACTCCTGTTATTTTCTTACTTTTTACAAGATAACAAGCAAGCATCGTTCCAGTTCTCCCAAAGCCATGAAGACAGTGGACTCCAACTCCCTAGAAACAGATTAAGTGAAAGAAGCCAGTTAGTGAATGAATCAAAAGAATGCAGCACAGTGTTATGGGACCCAGTTGATGTTATTACGGGACAAGTCAGATTCTTTATTTCACAACAGTAAACAATTACTTTGCCACTAAATTATTATTATTTCTAGTTGCCCATATGCATAGATATTATGAAAGGCAAGTATGCACACAACCTTTCCAAGGTCCACTGCCAATTTAATTGGCAGTTAAAGGCATTCCCACTTACTTTGAGACCACTATAGAACAAAGAACTGCAAATGCTGGAGATCTGAAATGAAAGAAACCAGAAATTGCTGGAAAAACTCAGCAGCTCTGGCAGTATCTGAAGCAGCTGAGAAGGGTGACTGAATGTGAAACAGTAATTCTGCTTTCTCTCCACCAATGCTACAGATCTGCTGAACTCCCCCAGCAGTTTCTCTGTTTGTTTATGAACTAGTAAGCCAGTAAAATGTTAACTCAGTCAAGGTTACCCTCACATTGATCTGTCAACACTGCAATTTTTCCCATTCAGTGGAATACTTTGAAACTCCAACAATGTAATGTTCTTGAAACTGCTTCCCATTGTTAAACTACAAATCATTTTATTTGCATTTTTACCAGCAAGCAACAGTTCATTCAGTTAGTCAGCTTACTTTTAATTCTCAGATAAGTTATGCACCAATTTCAAATATTTATGTGCCACAATAATTCCGGGAGATATATACAAGTCAATTCCTCACTATCAAACAAGTGTAGAATGCAATAGGTGACACAAATGTCTTTAATAAAGTGGATGTTTATGAAAGGTTAAGAAAGGATTCTAAATAAATGTATAAAAGGCAAGAACTTACTGTTAGGTAAAAACAAGGGCTGCAGATGCTGGAAACCAGATTCTAGACTAGAGTGGTGCTGGAAAAGGACAGCAGTTTAGGCAGCATCCGAGGAGCAGGAAAATCGACGTTTCGGGCAAAAGCCCTTCATCAGGAATAGAGTCAGGCTGCCTGCAGGGTGGAGAGATAAATGAGAGAATGGTGGGTGTGGGGAGAAAGTAGCATAGAGGACAATAGGGGATGATAGGTCAGAGAGGAGGGTGGGGGAAGGTAGCAAAGAGTACACAGGGTGAATGGGGGAGG
>NC_057712.1:8223327-8228281 GCF_004010195.1 Chiloscyllium plagiosum | reverse complement strand
TCACCTATTGTACTCTATGCTACTTTCTCCCCACCCCCACCCTCCTCTCATTTATCTCTCCACCCTGCAGGCACCCTGCCTCTATTCCTGAAGGGCTTTTGCCTGAAATGTCGATTTTCCTGCTCATCGGATGCTGCCTGAACTGCTGTGCTTTTCCAGCACCACTCTAGTCTCGAAATTACTGTTAACAATGTTGATTTTTTAAAAAGTTGTAAAGCTATCCCATTTATTTTATGGTGTAAAACAAATGCAATAAAAAATTACCAATGATCTTGAAGTTACATTTCAACATGAACTTTGAAATTCAGCATTTTAGGGAATAAATTATATCCATATTTTCACTGAGATAAAATGAAATATCCACCTATTCCTGTTGTCTCTCAATACAGATTAATCATAGAATTACAAATTCCTTGGGGTTAGAATTTGTTGTCTATTATGAACTACGTCATTCTGCAAACAACTACAGCTTCTCGGCAGGAGCTAATCATCTTAATTCAGCGCTGATTTCAACCTAGATGAAGCAAACATTACTCTCGAGACGACGGTGTCAAACCCAATTTCAAACAAATAAATAAACAAATATCCTTACATAACTATTTTAAACGTCTGGATTGTTCCTCGGTGTTGCCGTCTGAGAGGGCGACAGAGATAAAGCTGAAGAGTGGGACTAACTGGGTTGCTCTTTCAGGAGCCAGTACAGATATGAATGGGTTGAGTTGCTTCCTTCTGTACTGTATAATTCGATGATTCATCTCCATGTTCCCTTGTTGGAAACCCCACTCACTCACCACAATTTATTTAGAGGGCGACAGAGATAAAGCTGAAGAGTGGGACTAACTGGGTTGCTCTTTCAGGAGCCAGTACAGATATGAATGGGTTGAGTTGCTTCCTTCTGTACTGTATAATTCGATGATTCATCTCCATGTTCCCTTGTTGGAAACCCCACTCACTCACCAGAAAACAATTTATTTCAATGTAATAATATGGGAACACTGGAACTGTAGTTAGTCATTTAGTTCCTAGAGCCTGTTTTGCCATTATGATCTAATTTTGGAGACCTGCCTGTACCCCAAATATTTCCGTATCTTTACTGAATAAATATCATCTCAAATTTAAAATTAACATAAAATCTATCATGAATTAGCATTGCGGATGAATATTCCAAACTTCTACATCCATTTATGTAGAGAATTATATCCAAATTTCATTCCTGAAAACATAAAGCTCTAATTCTTAAGACTATATCCCTAGTCCTAAACTGTTCAACAAGCAGAAATAGTTTCTTTCTAATTTTCTTGTCTATCCCAAGTTCCTGAAATAATTTAAAAAATCAAATCACATCACTTTCTAAATTTGTAGACAATGGCCCCAGCACAATTTAGGAGCAGATCAGTACTGGTATCATTGTCCCACAAACTAGATCCTATTTCTCCTGCACCAGCCTTTGTGCCACCTATTCATTTCATTATTCTTATCTGTTTTCTACTATTTTGACCAGTAGCACAGTTAATAATCCAAAAGATGGTTATCCTTGCGGGTTCTTCCTCCTTCGGCTGTCTGAGCAGTTTCTTACCTAGTCCTGCCTATGTCACTTGTACCAACTTGGCCCCCAACAACTGTATCGTCTCCTTCCCATTCCAAGTTTCTGTATAGCCTTCAGAAAATACTCCAAGCCTCATCAGTGGTTAGGCAACATAGTGTGACAATGCTGCTCCTTTAACAAGGCTATGTTGTCCTCGGCTTTTTTTTTTCTCAGGAGGTCGTAATGACACAGACTCCGGGAGGTCTAAGTTTGAAGGGTTTTACGGCCAATTTGATTATAGCTAACAGATATTGCCTCAAGAAAAAGGCTTTCAAAATTAAAGAAAAACACATACAATGAAAGGGGATGGACAGTTCTCCCAGCTCAGCTTTTCTGATTTTGTTATGGCAAGTCAGTTTTGATGCTGCTGGTCCAAGAAACAGCTCCATGGAAAAAGGGTGTTCCATGCTGAATCTCTCTGCCATCTCTCTCTTTCTCTCTCTCCTGTAAGATCCAGTGTTTGATTTTATCTTTTTTGCCAAGGAATGTTAATGGGGATTACTGCAAGTATTTGGAACAGCATCATTAAGTTGGGTAATCTGTTGGGTTTTCAGATAGGTTAAGTTATTCTATATTCTGTTCTCTTGTTTGTGTTTCATTTCTGTTTTGTTAAAAACGAAGTGGTTGGGCCAACTGCATCACTCCACTTAACACTTAGAGTCACAGAGTCATAGAGATGTACAGCATGGAAATAGACCTTTCGGACCAACCCGTCCACGCCGTCCAGATATCTCAACCCAATCTAATCCCACCTGCCAGTACCTGGACCATATCCCTCCAAACCCGTCCTATTCATATACCCATCCAAATGCCTCTTTAATGTCGCAATTGTACTAGCCTCCACCACTTCCTCTGGCAGCTCATTCCATACATGTACCACCCTCTGCGTGAAAAAGTTGCCACTTAGGTCTCTTATATCTTTCCCCTCTCACCCTAAACCTATGCCCTCTCGTTCTGGACTCCCCGACCTCAGGGAAACGACTTTGTCTATTTACCCTATCCATACCCCGCATAATTTTGTAAACCTCTATAAAGTCACCCCTTAACCTCCGACGCTCCAGGGAAAACAGACCCAACCTGTTCAGCCTCCAATCCTGGCAACATCCTTGTGAATCTTTTCTAAACCCTTTCACGTTTCACAACATCTTTCCGATAGGAAGACCAGAATTGTACGCAATATTCCAACAGTGTCCTGTACAGTCGCAACATGACCTAACTCCTGTACTCAATAAAAGAAAGCATACCAAACGACTTCTTCACTATCCTATCTACTGCAACTCTACATTCAAGGAGCTATGAACCTGCCCTCCAAGGTCTATTTGTTCAGCAACACTCCAGAGGACCTTACCATTAAGTGTATAAGTCCGGCTAAGATTTGCTTTCCCAAAATGCAGCACCTCTCATTTATCTGAATTAATCTCCATCTGGTCCAGATCCTATTGTAATCTGAGGTATCCCTCTTCGCTGTCCACTACACCTCCAATTTTGGTGTCATCTGTAAACTTACTAACTTTACCTCTTATGCTCGCATCCAAATCATTTAAGTAAATGACAAAATGTAGAGGGCGCAGCACCGATCCTTAAATGACAAAATGTAGAGGGCGCAGCACCGATCCTTGTGGCACTCCACTAGTCACAAGCCTCCAGTCTGAAAAACGACCCTCCACCACCACCCTCTGTCTTCTACCTTCGTGCCAGTTCTGTATCCAAATGGCCAGTTCTCCCTGTACTCTGTGAGATCTAACCTTTCTAATCAGTCTCCCATGGGGAACCTTGTTGAATGCCTTATTGAAGTCCATATAGATCACATCTACCGCACTGCCCTCATCAATCCTCTTTGTTACTTCTTCAAAAAAACTCAAATCCATAAGAATAGTCTTTTGGATTTATTTTTTATAAATCCATAGAGCAGTACAGAATGGGAACAGAGCCTTTGGTTAAACCTGTCCATGTTGATTAGATATCCTAAATTAACCAGGTCCCATTTGCCAGCATTTGGCCTTATCCTTCCAAACCCTTTCTATCCATGTGCCTATCCAGATACTTTTTAAATGATGTAATTGTACCAGGTTCAGACACTTTCTCTGCCAGTTCATCCCATATAATCACCACCCTCAGCACAAAAGTTGCCCCTTAGGTCCCTTTTAAATCTTTCCCCTTTCACCTTAAACCAACACCCTCTAGTATTATACTCCCCTACCCTGAGGAAAAGACCTTTGTTATTTGCCCTATCCATGCCCCTCATTATTTAATCAACCTCAGCCTCTGATGGTCCAGGGAAAATAGCTTCAGCCTATTCAGCCTCTCCCTACCCTCGAACCCAGCAACATCCTGGTAATTCACAGAAGCGTCCATCCCAATCACTACATTATCCCGTACTACCACTAGATTGCTTGTTGCTCTCCCTATGTGAAGGGACCACAGTTCCATTGTCAGATAGCTGATCTACCCTGCAACCCTCCCTCTCACCCAAACAAAAGCAGAAAGAACCTCAACCTTTTGGGGCAATTGCCTTCTACCATCTGGGTCCATAAAAATGCCATACTCTCAGTCAAACCTTCCTACCTTTAACCACAAATCCAATCGGAAGATATATCTGAAAGGCTATAACATTCTGCCAGAAAATATCCCCTCCATGGTATGTTGTGGTGTCTGTAATTCAGCCTCATTCATTAACTGTGAGCCAAAGCTGCTATCACATCACAAAGTGGATCCTGAACCCAGATTTTCTACCTAGGGCTGGAGACACTGATATCTCTTGTTAAATCTTTTTTTGGAGGAGTATAAGTGAATCTCTTCTTAAATCATTACGACCCAGCGAGAATTTAAAAAATGAATATATGACTAACAGGATTTGGAATGCATGTGTTGAGCAGAGACAGATCCAAAACACACACGTGCTCTATCCAGAGGCAGATCCAAAACACACACGTGCTCTACCCAGAGGCAGATCCAAAACACACACGTGCTCTACCCAGAGGCAGCTCCATTATTTATTGTCTTCTCATGCTCCCCACAACTCCTTCACCCCACGCACTTGCGCTCATTGTTAAGACCTTGGAGTATGAGAAAGGAGACATCATGTTGAAGTTGTATAGGACATTAGTGAGGCTTCTTCTGGAGTACTGCGTGTAGTTCTGGTTGCCCTGTTACAGGAATTTTATTATTAAGCTGGAGACGGTTCAGCAAAGAGTTATCAGGATGTTGCCAGGAATGCTGGGAACGTTTTCACTGGAGCACAGGAGATCGAGAGGTGACCATGAGTGGCATGGATAAGGTGAACTGCAAGGACGTTTCCCCGAGAAGGGGGGGGTGAGAGAGAGAGTGTGAGAGAGAGAGTGTGAGAGAGAGAGTGAGAGAGAGAGAGAG
>NC_057712.1:8200747-8223210 GCF_004010195.1 Chiloscyllium plagiosum | reverse complement strand
GTGTGAGAGAGTGTGTGAGAGAGAGTGTGAGAGTGTGAGAGTGTGTGAGTGAGAGAAAAGACACGTGTGTGTCCCATGAACATCTAGAGGAAGTGGTGGATGCGGGTACAATGACAATGTTTAAAAAATATTTGGATAAGTACATGAATAGGAAAGATTTGGAGGGATATGGGCCAAACGTAGGCAAGAGGGAGTAGTCTAGCTTGGGAGCATGGTTGGCATGGACGCGTTGGACCAAAGGGTCTGTTTCTGTGCTGTATGACTCTAAGCTGTTTTCTTGATAGTTTACATAAGTAGTGCATTGCCAGTGTATTGCACTCTCAGACGTTGGGCAAGGTGGTCCCAGGTCTACGAAGCTGGAATGGGAATTGAACCATCTGGGGGTCAAAATGTGTCCCCCAATTCAAAGCCAAAAGCTTCTTCTCAGATTTTCTTGAGAGCTACCTTTTGACGGAGGTTGTTTGTCATTCTCGCTAACTCCTTTTATCAAAGGATGCAGTGATACAGCAATATCACCTACAATTGTGTCTTTTTTAAAAAATAAATGGTTTTATTCTTTATACAAATAAGATAGCACAGTTACCAAAGCGGGTTTATACATAATTAAACTTATCAAGTTGAAATTTATAAATGTTTTTGCTAAATTATTGGAAGTAGACTTCATAAACTGCGCAAAATTCTAAGGTAAGAGGAGGCAGTGATCATATTGTCTAGTATCCAGAGCATCAAATTAACGTTCTGGGATATAGGATCAAATCTCAGTGACAGTTGATGACATTCAATAAATTCTGGAGTTAAATGCTAGCTTAATTGTGACCATGTAACAATTGTTGATTATCCATTATTGCTTTAGGGCAGAAAATCTGGCTTCCTTACCTGTTCAGGCCTACCACACTCACAGTAACATGGTTGACTCTTAAATGCTCCCTCGAATGAGCTAAAAACCACACTTTTGCATCAAAACTGCTGCAAAGTCTAAAGAAAAATTAAACTGGACAGGCCATTGGCATCAACCTAGCATTAAGGATCAGACCAAACCCCCTCAAAATATTAAGATGGTCTAGACCCTAGCTTTTTCGTTTTTCAAAAGTCAGTATAAAGGTGTTGCCTTCCAGATATATTTCGATTGGTGAAACTACCAGATTTAAAGCAAAATACAATTTATTCATCCACTATAGTTTAAAAAAAAAGAAAAAATTAGAATAGCTTAACTCTATTGGAAAACATAACAGAATAAAAGATACAGTCACCATTACTAATTAGGTGATCTAATATAATAACATCCCCATAAATACACTCTGGGCAAAAAGCAAATGCAGACACAGATTGTCTCACATGCAACTGCTGCAACAGGCAGAGGACCCCCAGCTTTTGGCTGTAAATAAGCAAGAGTCAAAAACAAGCTTCCACCTCTTCACGACCCCAATAGCAACTGCTGAAAGCTAAACTAAAACTCCTGGTTCTGAAAGAGCTTGACCACACCCATTCTATTGTTCCAATTTTCAAAAAAAAAGAAAAAACAACTTGTGTAGCCTTGGGATTATCTTCTCATAGACCGCTCCGTCCCTTTCCTCTAACATTTCTCTCTAAAAGAAAACAGCACAAAACATGCCTCTTAAAGTCTGCACCATCACTCGAGACACTAGAAATTCAATCGGAATCTTACGTAAACATCCCGACAATCATCTGGGGTGCCTGTACCAGAATTGAGAGAACTATCCCATGGCTTGGTCAAGAAACATCCAAACATTTTCTTTAAGGTATGAATATAACATGCCCCAGCAACCACCATTGCAATCCCTTAATATTAAAAAGCAAACAACACCAGGTTATAGTCCAACTGGTTTATTTGGAAGCACTAGTTTTCAGGAGTGCTGTTCCTTCATCAGGTAGTTGTGGAGTATAAGATCATAAGACACAGATTTTAAACCAAAAGATTACAGTATCATACAGCGATATATTAAACAAACATGGATTATTAAGATTTTCATCTTTTAGAATGCAGGTTTCAGTTCGTTAATATGTAAATCCCAGAACTTCTTTTAAGTCACCTTCTCAAGATAACTTAAGGTTTTATAACAAAAGGTGACAGCTCAGCTCAGATTATGCATTAAAGGTGTGAGGTCAGAGTCTGTCTGTATCCCAGCCTGGAGTCAGACTGGTTCTAATTCCCAAGTGAAATTTATAAAATATTACATGGATTGCAGATTGTGCATTTTTGAGCGAAATGAAATGTATCACAGAATTGTGTGTGTGCATGAGAGGTTGAGAGACAGAGACAGAGACAGAAAAGGACATGACCCTCTCTCACTAGTGTCCTTACATACAGACAAAGAAGGACACCATTTTGATTGGGACAACACATCCATCCTAGGACAAGCCAAAGAGAGACAAGTATGAGAATTCCAAGAAGCATGGCATTCCAACTGGAACTCTATCAACAAACACATCGATTTGGACCCCATTTACCACCCTCTGAGAAAAAAGGACAGGACATGATATCACCAACAAAAATAACATCACCAACCCAAGGAAACCCAAACACATAAATAGAAAGCAGGACATAACACCAGCACTTCAACAGACACTCACTGATTATGTTACCTAGTATAGTGATGAAACGTCCAAAAACGAACCTTCCACCTCAGCGAGCAAATTTACATCCAGAACTATACACACTCTCTCACACACACACTCACACAGACTGTCTCTCATACACACACACACACACACATCCACCCCCCCACACTCTCACCCATGCGCACACCCTGGGATTTACATATTAATGAACTAAAAGCTGCATTCTAAAAGATGAAAGACTTAACAATCCAGGTTTATTCAACATATCACTGTATTACACTAATCCTTTGCTATAAATTCTGTGTCTTATGATCTTATACTCCACAACCACCTGATGAAAGGAGCAGCACTCCGATACTGAGTGCTTCCAAATAAGCCTGTTGGACTATAACCTGGTGTAGTGATTTTTAATTTTGTCCACCCCAATCCAACACTGGCTCCTCCACATCATATCCCTCAATGTGTCCTGTCCCACCACACAGGAAATGTTTTAAAATCTTAGAAAAGCAAAGATAGGGTATGAGAAAATATTGCCAGGTAACATCGAGGATAAGCGAAGGATGTTTGATCAGTACATTAGTAGCAAGAGATTGCCCATTTAAACAGAGATGAAGTGAAATCTTTCCTCATATAGGGCTGAGTCTTTGGTATACTCTTCTCGAAAAGGTGACGAAAGCAAAGTCTTTGAATATTTTAAGGCATAGACAGATTCTTGATAAGCAAGGAGGTAGAAGTTTACCAGGGATGGGCAGCAATGTGGATTTGTGGTATAGTTGGATCAGTTGTGATTGCATGAAATGATGAAGCATGAATGGATTACACCTTATTAATTTGTGAGATGATAACTCAGGAAAGGTAAGGTTGATCAGATTTGTATAAGAACTGTAAAGATTGCAGAACCTGTGGTAGATAAAGGTGGTAAAGAAAGCGCTGGAATATTTTCTTTATTAGATAAGATGTGGAAAACAACAGCAAGAATGCTGGAACTGTGTAAAATACTGATTATGCCACAGGTAGGATGTTACTCACAGTTTTACAGGAAGGATAACATGGCTCTGGGAGGAATCCAGAAGATATTTACAAGAACGCTGCCAAGGCAGCCATGTGGAAGAACCAGATAAGCTAAGATTGCTTTCCTTAGAACAGAGGTGGTTAAGGAGTGACTTCATTAAGGTTTACAAAATTACAAGGGCCATAAAGAGAGTAAACTGGCAAGTCCTGTTGCCCCCTAGCAGAAGGGCCACTGACCAGGGGACACAGATTTAAGATGATCAAAAGGAGGATTAGAAGGACATGAGAAAAACCTTGTTTTTAAATCCAGAGGGTGGTGGGTGTCTGGTATTTGTTGTCCGCTTTGTGGGCAGAGACAGTAATCTTCAACTCATTTAAAAAAGGAATCTGAGCCTGCATCTTGAGCGCTATAACCTGCAAGGCTACGTACCTGATGGAAGAAGAAAGCGGGGTTAGAATGGACAGTCAGTTCATTTTCTCAATTCCCTAATCCAGACTCACAGGCTAAACCAAGAGCCCAGGTCCAAGTGCCTGATTGAGCGGCAGCATCGGCGGAGGAACACTGTGACTGAGATCTGGGAGCATTGTCTGGATGAGTGTTGGTTGGGGCTCCAGAGATATGAGAATCGCCTATGACTCCTGCTCAGATGTGGTGTAGAGGCCTGAAGCCTGTACCCAGAGGCCATTACAGAGATTCTGAGAAAGCATGTAGTATTAAATGTGACACATTTGCTGCAGAGAATGCAGGAAAGTGCTTCTTCAAAGGAATTGGGATCTTCTGTTCTTAATGTCAATAGGACAGTGTTAACAAGGTGATACGTGATAACAGTTGCTCACTTGTGGAATGTGTGGTAGTACTTCCTCCTCATGCTGGAGGTGCATATTTCGCAATAGGATATAGAATAACTAGATTGCTTGTTTATATCAAAGACTCTTAACAAAACTCATACTCAATAGGAAAAGAACTTGTAATTTAGTAAGCTGAGTCGAATGTGCATGTAATAGAACAGTCCTGATACATTTTCATGTATGCCACACTGAGCAGATTTGAATTTATGAAGCTCAGTTCATACATCTTGACTGTCCTGGAATAGGAATGTCTCATTACCCTTACAGGATAGGAAAACATAAAGGCTGAAAGTGGCATAGTGAGGAAGTTGAGTGAGTGAGTGAGTGAAAGAAAACTTACTTCTGTAAATTACATTCACTGACTGAAGAGTTCAAGGGAGAGAGCGCGCGCGAGAGAGACAACAAAAGCTGGTGGAAAGTTTAACTATTTTTGGTCTGATTTGAGTGAACACTGGCTAGTCACAGATTGAATGTGAGTGTTGTTCCCTGGAGCTCGAGGTCTGGGAATGTTATGAATTTAATTTGCATTCTGAGAACCTACGATGATTTTAAAAGAAAAAGCCATTTTGTACAACAATGATACTGGACATGTTAGCTGAGCGAGGTGATTTAGACTAGTCTCTCGTTATAACGTACTAGCCAAAGTAATTGACCATCTGGCTTGGTTGGATCAAGGGTTCCCACTTTGATGTGCATGTTTAATTAGTCAAGTGTACACAGACCTATCAATGAGTTTCTCTTCCTCTGCAAACTTTTGCCATTTTATGGATGTTTATTGATTAAGGACATGTGATGTTATTTGGAATCCTAATACCAAATTCTGTATAAAGACAGCTTGTTTGCAACAATAAGGGGAGTAACCTGACAGAGCTCTCAGAAGTAAGAGCTGATGCCGCTACTCTGCTAATGGTTTTAGAACCTTAGCTCAAGTCTGGCTTGTAGGTATCAATGTTATAGTGTAACATTGTTGCCTTTGGTAAGTAAAGTTAATAATTTAAACTAAACTATCTGTTAAGAGTTTTATATTCCAGACTACCACAGAGTACGATCTCCTGGATGAACCAAGATTGACTTACAAATCAAGTCCATCAGGGATTCCCTGAGCTGTCTTGAATAGGTACTTTATCAATTCCAACTGATGTCAAGCAGAGAAATGGAGGAGCATCAAGAAGGGGACAGAAGGACAAACTCACTTTAGTGATAATTGTTTAATATGTTCAGTAATTCAAAATAGAGCCAGAGCGTGGGGACATTAACATTTATCACGATAATGTTTTATATACATGTAAAAATAAACCACTCAATTCAATTCGTCTACTGACACAGACATGATAGGCTGAATGGACTCCTCTAGTGCCATAGGCTTTCTGACGTTCTATGGACAGACCTACAAGAGGTGGCAGCACTGGGGTATACAGTCAGGAGTGAGTTGCTCTGGGAGTCCTCAACAATCACTCTGACTCTGCACTCTCATAGCACCAAGTTAAACAGTAAGTTTCCCAGCCAATGTTTACAAACTATCACCTCCCCTTGGAGGAGTACAGATTCATCAGCCATACTGAACATCAATAGGAGGAAACGTGAGGTAATCCATTTTGGTCAAAGAAACAGAGACAGTACAGATTCAATGGGACAACTTTGTATAGGAGTACAGGAGCAGAGGGACCACTGGGTTCATGTGCATAATTCTCTGAATGTGGCCAGGCACTTTGAAACAGTTAAGAAGTCTTACAGAATCCTTGGGTTTATAAATGGAAGCAAAAAAAAAAAAGAGTTTAAAAGCAAGGAAGCGATGCCACACCTCTACAAATCATTGGTCAGACCATTTGAGGAGTACTGTGTTCAGTTCTGGTCACTTTAAGGAAGGATGTTAAAGTCCTGGAGAGAGTGAAAAAGAGATTTACTAGCATAATAACATGAATGAAGGATTTTAGATACAAGGAAAGATCAGCGAAACTAAGCTTATTCTCCTTGGAAGAGAGAAAATTAAAAGCACGGAATGAATGTCTCATTGTGATATTCAAAATTTTGAACAATTTTGACAGGGTAAAGAAAGATATTCCATTTCCACTAGTTGATGCGTCAGTAACTCAGGGTCACAATTTCAAGATTATCAGCAAAAGAGCTAGGATTGAGCTGAGAAGAAACTGCTTTACTCAGTTGTTAAAATTCATATGTGCTACCTGGTACAGTGATGGAGGAGATTTCAAAAGAGGTTTCAAAAGAGAGCTGGATAAATATTTGAAAGTAATGAATTTATATGGCGACAGAGTTAGAGTTGGAGAATAGAACCAGCTGGAGAGTTCATTCAGGAGCTGGTATCGTCACAAGGGGTCAATTGGCCTCCTTCTGTATTATAAAATTCTATGAATCTCTTACTGTCAACATCCAGGGGTTACCATTGACCAGAAACTGAGCTGGACTTTTAGCTGCACTAAATTCAATGCCAACAAGAGCCATCCAGGACAAAGGCAGCCTGCTTGATTAACACCACATACACAAACATTCACTCCCTCCACTACCAACACTTAGTAGCAGCAGTGGGTTCACTCCACAAGGTGCATTGCAGAATTCACCAAGGATCCTCAGCCATCACCATCCAAACCTACAATCTCTATCGTCTAGAAGGATAAGAGCTGCAGATAAATAGGAACACCACCATCTGCAAGTTCCTTTCCATGCCAGTCACCAGCCTGACTTACAAATATATCACGGTCCGCTCAATGTTGCTGCATCAAAATCTTGGAAATTTCTCCTCAATGGCACGGTCCCCACAGCAACGGACAGTAGCAGTTCAAGAAGGCAGCTCACCATCACCTTCTCAAGGGCAATTAAGGATGGGCAATAGCCAGCAACACCCACATCCCATGAGTGAATTAAAGTAAAGTCAAATTCTTGAACTTGGTGTTCATTCCAAAATCCTGCACCACCAGACAAAAATTGTGGGTGAAGAAATTTGACCTTCTCTCCCCCAGCCCCTTTTAAATTGGAGAAATAAACTGGTGAGGCAGTGGAGAATGTGTTTTGCACATCAGGCATTCCCAACTGCCAAAAGAAAAGCCAGAAGAATATGACAAGGGGTTAGGAATGAGAAGAAAATCACAGACTTCCTCCTAAATGGTAAATGTGGCACATGTACATCCACACCCAGACAAAAATTCAGCTCATCATCTCTGACTATTTTAATTGCAACTTTGTAGCAGTAGAATTCTAACCACACACAGCTTCCAAGAGTCACAAGTTTTGCAAGCAAAATAGAAAATGCATCTTGTAGGAGACTATTACAACTAGCAGAGATACTTTCTTCTCATTAGTCAAAACTAAATTTACATCAAAATCGCAGAGTTAAAAATAGCATATACTATCTAATTCCTCAGGGTAGATTTAAAGGTTCTGACTACATTAACACAATGAAATTACATCAATTCAACACTATTCTATATTCACTCATTTGTCTGAATTTAGAGAATTCCACTAATTTTTCAAAAAGCAATTATTTCTGAAAATGGAGTGGATGGATGTGGAAGAATAGTCCCACAATTTCTAAGTGTCAATTCAATCTGTATCAAATATATTGTGTTGTCTTTCAGAGTCAGAAAGAAAGATGGCAATTACTATAAAAGAAAACCAAGAGAAGAATAGCAAATTTATTTTTAAAAAAAGTTACTTGGCAGTAAGGAATGTTAATATTGCCGGGAATAAATTTAAAAAAAGAGAATATTGTCAAAGCTTTTTATATGGCACTCATTATGACAAATGCAACAGTATAAGGGTTCAAATGGTCATAACAATTTACACCACGGGGGAAGATGATGTTGACTGAAACAGAAACCAATAGCTCCGATGAAGGATCACTGGACTCAAAACGTTAGCTCTTACTTTCCCTCTCCAGACACTGTCAGACCTGCTGAGTTTCTTCAGCATTTTCATTTTTTGTTTCAGATTTTCAGCATCTGCAGTTCCTAATTTTTATTGTATAAAGCTGCTGATTGGTTGAGGAGTTGACTTTGATTCGTCAAGGCATTTCCATGGACAAAACATCAGGGAACTATTGATTCACAAAGCTCTGGTGAATCACCGAGAAATAAAATTAGAACATATTGATTTTATTTACAGATATCAGATCCCTCTGCTTGAATGTTTGTTGTTTATAATGAATGTGAATGATCCATTTCACAAGTTCAACTGAACATCTTATTTCGGGTGTTAGTGTAGCTTTTTAAACACACATTGTTCAGAAAGTGCTGAAATGAAATCACATCTAACAGGAAACATTTTGTTTGGGTTTTACAAGCATTGGCCAGTTGAATACTGTTTCTACTCTGCTGATTACAAACAACTGAAGGAACGTTGTGTTTGATTTAATCAGCTAATTGTTGAGATTCTTGGATTAGGAATTGGGAAGTCATGATGAGGACATTGGTTAGGCCTCTTCTGGAGTACTGTGTCCACTTCTAGTCGCCCTATTATAGAAAGGAAATTATTAAGCTAGAGAGGGTTCAGAAGAGATTTACCAGGAGGTTGCAGTGTATGGAAGGTTTGAGTTATGAAGAAAGGTTTGGTCTTTTTTCATTGGAGCGTAGGAGGTTGAGAGGTGACCTCATAGAATTTAATAGAATCATGAGGAGTATAGAGAGGGTTAATGGTAGGTGTCTTAACACTTGGAAGGGGAATTTCAAGATAAGGGGGCATATTTTTAAGTTAAGAGGAGAGAAATTTAAAAAAGACATCGGGGCAAACCTTTTTTACACAGAGGGAGGCTCACGTGTGGTATGAATTTCTCAAGGAAGTGGTGGATGTGGGCACAGTAACAATGTTTAAAATATACTTAGCTAAGTACACGAATGGGAAAGGTTTAGAGGGAAATTGGCCAGCAGCAGGCAGATGGGGCGTGTTTAGTTTGAGATTATGGTCAGCATGGATTGAAGAGTTTGTTCCCACGCTGTATGACTCTATGCCATCATACCAACACTGAAATTCTACAAGATTAGCTTGATCAACAATCTTGTCCACAGGATCAGAGACATTTGGTCACCTTTCAGGCTTGATGCAGAAATAGAAGCATGCCAATAACTGTCATGGTCAAATCACTCTTTGCTCTGAATTATGCAAACTTACAAATGGACCTTTTCGATCTGAAAAGTGCTTGTCCTGCTGCCTCAAGTTACCCTGGAAAGGCAAAGTATCTCAAAAATTTGGACAACAGCTTATGCAAGTATTTCAAATATGTAGTGGCACTGTAAGTGATATATTCCC
The DNA here is from genome assembly GCF_004010195.1 of Chiloscyllium plagiosum. Lineage (NCBI taxonomy): Eukaryota > Metazoa > Chordata > Chondrichthyes > Orectolobiformes > Hemiscylliidae > Chiloscyllium > Chiloscyllium plagiosum. The sequence goes on along the minus strand of NC_057712.1, from coordinate 8,213,514 downwards.
TAACAGGAAGATGTTGTTAGTTCAGAAGATGTTCTACCATAAAACTCAGCACATTGCGTGTATTTCAATATAGAAAAGTAGTCAATGCCCAATCATACCTCGCCCTTTGCACTGGCTTCCTCAACAACAGCAAGAAATCTTTTGATCTGTTCAAAAGAGGGTGGACAAAAATCATCGATCTTTATATGATGGATCTTCAATCCTGGACAAGTATCGTGGTATGGTGGCTTCCTCTCACTGAGCGTGACAAGGTGTTTAATGCCATTATCATATAAATACTGGTAGTGAGCAGGTAATCGTGGCATTGCCATCCCAGCCAGCTTTTTGGGTTCAATCCAGGAAAAGTTATGTGGGGCAGATGCCATTTTTCATTCACCTGATTAAAGAATAATAGTTAGTATCATGTAAAATGTTAAGAACAAGGATTAAATATGCAGTTTTTAATTGCCCAAAATATGTGCCTCACTATGATTCACAGGATTTCACCAAATCCAAAGAAAGCTATAAAGGTGATAAAACGCAAGAGCATGAGTAGGCCATAAGGTTCACTGAGCTGCTCTGTCATTCGATAATAGCACGTTCCTAGCTATCTCCTTTACCATTTAACTGCCTTATTAAAACTAACTCAGCCTTGTTCACATTCCATGGAAAGGTCTTCAGTAATAGGATATTTAGCTCTTAGAGTCTGCTCTGCCATTCAATAAAATCATCTGTTATTTCTTTACAGTGTCAACTTGACTTTCTTGTTTGTCCTCACAACCCTTGGCTCACTTCTCATCTATCAAACATCTATTCAACTAAGCCTCGAATAAATTCAATGGCCCATTCTCCATTGCTTTCTGGGAGAAAGATTTCCAGACTGACAATTCTGAGAGATTAAACTTCTCATCTCCAACTTAAACCTGTTATTCTTAAACGGTGTTCCCTAGTTCTATTTCCTCCCCCCACAATGATTCATGCTCCCAGTATCCACTCTAAAATGTCTCCTCGGGGTCATGTTTCAATAAGATCAACACTCTTTCATCTACATAAGAATTAGGAGCAGGAGTAAGCAATTCAGCCCCTTCAGACTGGTGTGCCACTTAATATGATCGTAGCTGATCTCATCCAAGGTCTCATCTCCACTTTCCTGCCCAGTCCCCATAACCCTTTAAACCATTGGAATCAATAATTAAGGAAGTAATAGCAGAACATTTGGAAAATGATAATCTTGTTAAACAGATTTAGCATGGCTTCATGAAAGGGAAAATTGAGTCTGTGTAGAGTTTAGAGTTTTCCAGGAAGTCTGAACCAGATTGGATAGAGGAGATGCAGTAGATATGGGTCGGAGGGGATAAAGGGGACATAATAGATTCGGGTATAACAAAGTACTTGGCAAAGGGTTAAGTCACTCTCTCCTTGTATAACAAGCCTTTCATCTCTAATTAATTTAGTGAACCTGCCCTGAACTGCCTCCAATACAATTACATCCCTCCTCAAATAAATGGACCAAAAACTGCATATGGCAATCTAGAAGTGGTATCACTAAATGACTTGTCCAGTTGGAAGAACATCTCCCTATTTTACACTCCATTCCTTTCACAATAAAATATCAATATTCCCTTTGCCCTCCTTATTACCAGCTATACCTGCATACTAGCTTTGTGTAATTCATGCACGAGGACACTCAGATCGCACTGAAACAAAGTATTTTAAAGGTTCTCTAATTTAGATGATTAGTTGCTTTTTTATTCTTCAGATCCAAAGAGATAACCTCACTTGTCTATGTCAAAATTCATTTGCCAAAATTTTGGCCACATGCCAAGCCTACCTTCTTGTAGATTTCTTATTTCTTCATTGCAACTTCAATACGACTAGGCACACCTTGATCATCTTTCTTCAAAAGATAAACCTTTCATCCCAAACAGGTGAGCTGTTATTGTTGGTCAATGACCTAACCTCCACTGCACTCCGGACAAACACTCCAAATGTTAGCATCAGAACAGAAGAAATACCAGCAAGAGTGGGCCATTTGGTCATTACTAGCCTGCCCTTAACAAATCATAGATATTATGATGCAAAATCTGAAAGTGCTGGAGAAACTCAGCAGGTCTGGCAGCATCTGTGGAGAGAAAGCACAGTTAACACTGACTCTTCTTTCAAACTGATTGCAGCTAAGAAAAGATTGGTATAAATGCCAAAGACATGGGCTGGGAACCCAGAGGGTGAACAACGGCGATGAAGGCAAATGCACAGATCATAGTATGCTCAGGGAAAAATAAAGCTGATAAGCGAGACTATAAGTAGGTGAAAATGGGTGACTCTGCTGATGGCCATTCCGATGTTGCTGAGCCTCGATTTTGCTGTTTCTTCCTCTTAATTTGATCATGTTTCAATTAAGCTCCATCTGGCTCAAGGAATAAGCATCCTTCCCCCCCCCCCGCCTCCCAACTTGAGATCAACGACTTTAGATCAGAACTTTAGCCCCAACTTCTTGTTTCCCTGCTTGCGTCGTTACTCGTTTCTTTCTGTAGCCCATTATATTCCATTCACAACTTTTCTTTCTGTAGTATACAGATCACCACTTTTTGGCTTTCACACCACTATACCCTCGATCATTTGATTTATCCGGCACGCTGTCCAATTACAGACCACTTATTTTGTTCTTCCTGCTCCCTCTATTACATTTCTATAGTTTGGCAATCGAGTGAAAACATCATCGAGTTAAAATTTCTCCCTACAGACTTTTTCTGGACCTAATTGTGTATGTTTTTCCATTTTCGAATCTGTTATAAAAACGTCACGGACCAAATGTAAAGCCTAGTGCTCTGACACCAACTGGCACTAACAAATCCCAACCTCAACTTCATTTGTAACAAACCAATAGGGTATGTGCCCTTCCAAAAGGTCAGGTTCACAATATTTAATAGGACGGGCAACGCACCAGCTATGAAATAACAGCAGTCAGCAAGTTCCACTTTCAGCTGTATTTGTCGCCCGGTTACTGTTCATTTTAACTCGCCGGCGACTCAAAAGATTAAGCCGTTTTCTTTTCAAATGCCCATGTCGGGAAAGTGTAGTTAACAACAGGCAGTAAAACACTCCCGGACAAAGCAAGTCCCCAGTTATAAATGCCAGATGCCTTTGGCTAGGATAACAGAACATGTATCCATTTATTTTTTTTTTTGCACAACGTATCAATATCACCTACCGCAACTCTGAATGAAACACCTAGAGTCCGCAGAACGGGAGGCGAAATCACGACAAGAGCCCCTTCGATAAACGTTCACTGGAACCTATGAGGCATTGAGCTAGAGCCAACCACAGCACTGGCTGATGTAGCATCATCACCAAGAAGGCGGGTCATGTTGTGTACGTCATACTACAAATAGCATATAAATTCCATTTTATAATTGGCATCTAGCAATGTGATAGAATGGTAGTTTAATCCCTACCTCAAAAGTTATGTCATAAGAGTATAGAGGACTCTGCCGTTCAATATGATTATGGCTGATCTTTTTGTGGACTCAGCTCCACTTACCTGCCCTCTCGCGTAACCCTTAATTCCTTTATTGTTCAAAAAGAAATTAGCTTTAAGAACGTTTACTGAAGTAGCATCAACTATTTCACTGGGCAGGGAATTCCACAGATTCACAACTCTCTGGATGAAGAAGTTACTTCTCAATTCAGTCCTAAATCTGCTTCCTCTAATTTTAAGGCTATGCCCTCTTGTCCTAGTTTCACCCACCAATGGAAACATCCCCTCTACTTCGATCCTATCTATTCCCTTCATAATTTTATATCTTTTGATAATATCCCCCCCTCATTCTTCTAAATTCTATGATCCCAATTCCAATCCGTCTCTCCTCATAAACCAAACCGCCTCAACTCCGGAATCAACCTAGTGACCCTCCTCTGCACCCTCTCCAGTGCCAGTACATCCTTTCTCAAGTAAGGAGACCAAAACTGCATGCAGTACACCAGGTGTGGCCTCACCATCACCCGCTATACTTGCAACATAACCACCCTGCTTTTAAACTCCAGCCCTTCAGCAATGAAGGACAAAATTCCATTTGCCTTCCTCATTGCTTGGTGAACCTGCAGACAAACTTTCTGTGATTCATGCACAAAGAAACCCAGGTCCCTCTGCATAGCAGCATGCTGCAACTTTTTACCATTGAAGTAATAGTCCTTTTTACTGTTACTCCTACCAAACTGGATGACTTCACATTTATTAACATTGTATTCCATCTGCCAGACCTTTGCCCACTCACTCAATGTATCCATGTTCCTCTGCAGAGTTTCACAGTCCTCTGCGCACTTTGCTCTGCCACTCATCTTAATGTCATCGGCAAACCTCGACACACTAAACATGGTCCCCAACTCCAAATAATCAATAAAAATTGTGAATAATTGTAGTCCCAACACTTATCCCTGAAGCACACAACTAGTTACTGATTGCCAACAAGAATAGCACTCATTTATCCCCGCTCTTTGCTTCCTGTGCTAATACTTCTCCCATAATGCCACGCATCTTTGTCTTATGCAACAGCCTCTTGTGCAGCACCTTGTCGAAGGCCTTTTGGAAATCTACCCTGGGATGCATTCCATCTGGGCCAGGAGACTTGTCTATCCTAAGCTGCATTAGCTTGCCCAACGCTACTTCTTCTGTAATAATGATTGTTTCCAGGTCTTCACCTACCTTCTTCTCTTGTCAATTTCAGGCATGTTATTAGTGTCTTCCATTGTGAAGACCGATACAAAATACAGGAAGACCCTGGGTTACGAACGAATTCCATTTTTAAGTCTGTTCATAAGTCGAATTTGAATGTAAGTTGGAACACTTACGTACGGTTCACATCTAGCATCAATTAGTCAAACGTTTGTCTTAGTATATAGTACATATTTTACCTAAATATATGGGTAAAATATTTAGTATATACTCAGAAAAACATTCAGTTAAATCAGGCTGATGAACTGCTGAAAATGCACATTATTTTGAGTGTCATGCAAAGTTGTCCGCCCATTCATTAGTACGAACCATCATACGTAACTCGATTTTTAAAAATAATTTGCTTTATGGAGGTTGGGTCGTGAGTACGAGCATTTGTAACCCCGGGAAAGCCTGTAGCTGTTCAATGCGTCGGCCATTTCATCATAGCTCATAACTAAATGCCCCTTCTCATCTTCTAAAGGACCAACATTTACTTTAGTGACTCTTTTTCATTTTATATATTTACAGAAACTTTTTGCTATCTGTCTTTATATTCTGTGCTAGTTTTTTTCTCATGTTCTTTCTTACTTTTCTTTACAACTCTTTTTGGCTTTCTGTTGATTTTTAAAGTTTTCCCGGTTTTCCCTGCTGTTCCTGGCCACTTTGTGTGCCTTTTCTTTCAATTTGATAGACTCCCTTATTTCCTTAGACACCCATGGCAGATTACCCTTTTTCCTATAGTCTTTCCTTTTTACTGGGATATACGTTTACTGAGCACTTTGAAAAATTGTTTTGAAAGTCTTCCACTGCTCGTCAACTGACCCACCCCATAAAATGTTTGTTTCCAGTCTACTTTAGCCAAGTCCACCCTCATTCTATTGTCATCTCCCTTGTTTAAGCACAGGACCCTGGTATTGGATTTTATCTTCACACTCTCCATCTGCATTCTAAATTCAACCATACTGTGATCGCTCCTTCCAAGAGGATCCCTAACTATGAGGTCATTAATTATTCCTGTCTCATTACACAGGGCCAGTTCTCAGATAGCTTGCTCCCTTGTCAGTTCCATTACATGCTGTTCAAGATAACTATGGCAGATATGGTGGCACAGTGGTTAGCACTGCTGCCTCACAGTACCAGAGACCTGGGTTCAATTCCCGCCTCAGGCAACTGTCTGTGTGGAGTTTGCACATTCTCCCCATGTCTGCGTGGGTTTCCTCCTGGTGCTCCGGTTTCCTCCCACAGTCCAAAAACGTGCAGGTTAGGTGAATTGGCCATGTTAAAATTGCCCGTAGTGTTAGGTGAAGGGGTAAGTGTAGGGGAATGGGTTTGGGTGGGTTGCTCTTTGGAGGGTCGGTGTGGACTTGCTGGGCCGAAGGGCCTGTTTCCACACTATAAGTAATCTAATCTTATATACTCAACCGACTCCTCCTCAAGGCTACCCGGACTGAGCTAGTTCGACCAATCAACATGTAGATTAAAAACCCCCATGATAATAGTCGTACCAGACCGACATTAGTTATTTCTTTGTTTATTGCCCACTGCAATGTGATGTTATCATTTGGTGGCCTATAGACTACACTTATCAGTGACTTTTTCTTCTTAGAATTTCTAATTTCCACCCAAATTGATTCAACATTATTCTCCATAGAACCTATATCATCTCTCAGTACCGTCCTGATGTCATCCTTGAATATCAGAGCTACACCACCTCCCTTAACCTCCTGGCTATCCTTCTGAATAATCTGATACCCCTGGTTATTTAATTCACAGTTATGACCATCCTGTAACATGTCTTCATAATGGTTACTAAATCATAGTCATTTGCGATCATTTGTGCCGTTAACTCATCTACTTTGTTACGAATGCTATGAGCATTCAGGTAAAGTGCCCTTATGCTTGTTTTCTTACCGTCATGATTTCACAACATATTTGAAATGGTTGAGTACACACATATGTAAAAAATGTGCCTGGATAATGTTGTCTTTTCTGGTCTTGTGCATGGTGGTAGCTTCTTTATTTCTGGGCCAGAAGATCTGGATTCAAGTCCCACCCGGCCCAAAAGCTTGTAATAACATCTCCAGAAAGGTTAAGTGAAATAACTGTAAATTCAATGCAAAATGCTTGAGGGGGACTTTATTAAGCAAAAATGCAGGAATATTTATGTCAGTTTCTCTGACGAATGAGCTCATGCACCAATGTCTCAGCCCTGCAAAAAACTCCCTTTCAGATGATTTCATTTTCATCAGTCTCAATCGATTCTACCTCCTCCAAGCACAGAGGCACAAATTCCAATTCTAAACCACTCACCACCTTCAAAACAAGTTATTCCTTGTGGCACTATTGCTTCTTTTGCCAATTATCTTAAAATCTGTGTCCCTCCATCAATCCACAAATGGAAAGATTTCTCTCCACCTACTCTGTCCAGACCTTTCATTAACTTGAGTATTTGTGTCAAGCTTCCTCTCCACATTTTCCTCCAGCAGGAAATATCCCAACCTCTACAATTTGTCTACATAACGTCTCTTTGCTGGAATGATTCCCATTAATCCTTTTGTTTTGGAATATATCTATTGTATTCACATTCTCTTCAATGCCTGGAGTGTAGCACTGAATGCAATAATAATGGCTCAGGGTGAAACATCAGCGCTGCCTCATACTCACTCAAAACTATCTCAGTCCCCAGTTCCATTCCATCCTTTTTCTCAATATATGCTCAAAAAGGTGTTAAGGTGTTAAGGAACTCCAGGTCCATCACTTAGGGGTAATGATGCCTCTCTGGATCTTTTTACCCCTTCACTTCTCTCCGACTCCATCCTTTCATCCAACCCAACATCCTGCCAGGTATTTACAATACCTTCTGACCTCTCCATTTCTGATGATGAATGATCTATGCTCAAAGAACTTACCTTTATCCCCTTCTGCCCCAGCAGAACACATTTTGGGCACAATATGATGCTGAACTCACCTTTCATGGTCTTTGCCCATTTATTTGGATGGGAGACCAGCTCCCCACTCCACAGACCCTTTCACTGTCACCAATACTCCCCTTCATTTGGACCCCTTCCTCAGGCCTTTTGCCAGCACTTAATCTCTTCAGTGAACTGTCGGTGTGACATTTGCCATATTAATTTCTCTGCTGATAAGGGTGGTATCATTGTCTGGTGTGCTGATCTGTCCATTGCAAGGGTTGTGCGCCAACTCTCAGATACTATTACCCTTCACTCCCTGTATCATAATCTGGATAAAACATTTGACTGAAGCTTCCAGGACTGTCACAGACCTCATCTCCCCTCGACAACTTCCCACATCATCGACTCCAAACCCCTCACAACCTGCTTCCACCTCCTTCCTAAAATCCACAAACAGGACTGCCCTGGCAGACCCATCATTTCACCCTGTTCCTGACCACTGATATTATTTCTTCCTATTTTGTCTCTAATTCCTAAACCCCACCCCCTCCATTCAGTTTCTTCCCACTTACACTGGTGATTTATTTGATGCTTTATGTCAGCTCCACGCTCATCCTAGCCATCTCCTCTTCACCACAGATGTTCGATCCATCTACACAACCATTCTCCATTGGAATGATCTGAATACTATCTGCTTCTTCCTTTAAAGTAGGCCTACACGCTCTATCTACCACTGAGCATGTTCACTTCTAACAACTTCTCTTTTAATTCATCTCAGTTTCTCCAAGTCAAAGGTGTGACTATGGATAGCCATGTGGGTTCCAGTTTTGCCTCACTCTTTGGGGGATTATGTGGAACATTGTTCAAGTCCTATTTGGGTGCCCACTGACAGCACGCAATCTGTGGGCAGTCAGTCCATTTCACATTTTATCAATTCCTATTTTGGAAATAGAATCAATCTAACTCAAGGGTGGGATACAGACAGACTCTAATCTCACACCTTTAATGCATTTCTGCACTGAAATCACCTTTTTGTTAAATTCTAATAAGTTGTCTCAGCACTGTGACTTGAAAGAGGTTCTGGGATTTACATATTAAACAATCAAAACTTGCATCCCCATTCTAAGTGTTTATAGACTTAACAGCAATCTAGCTTTGTTCAAAACATTGCATCAGTTGTATGATACTTTGATTTTTTACAATAAATTCTGCGTCCCATGATCCTGTCCCACGAATTACCTGATGAAGGAGCAACACTCCAAAAGCTTCTTCTTTCAAATAAACTGTTGAACTACAACCTGCTGTTGTGTGATTTTTAACTTTGTCCCACACCAACACTGGCACCACGACAGTTTCTTTAAAGGCAACTATTGTTCAGTTGCAGTTTTGCCTGCCAAGATGTGATTCAAACCCTAGCTGTATCAAGTCCAATCATACGCCCATCAAAGCTGGTTTTCTCTCAGATAATCACTCTTATTCTGGATTGCTGCTTGTCTTTCTCCCTTGCCAACCTAAACTTTATCATATGATAATTACTATAGCCTAAAGTTTTTCCTACTGCCACTTGATTTGTTGGTCTAACTCATTTCCAAGGAGATCCATTCTGTACTCATTTCTCTGAAGTGGCTATCAGATAATCTCTATTTGGACTGTCAATTCACTGGCTTTATGACAAATGCTTCTTGCACTTTACTAGTTTTGAAATCCTTTGTCTTTCCTACTGCTGCGTATGATCAGGAGCAAGAGTGAACCATTTTGCCCCTCAACCCTCTCAAACATCACACTTGAATTCTACCTTTCCATCTAACTCTAATAATCTTTGATTCTACTGCCTAAAAGGAATTTGTCTACCTTCACCTTAAAAATATACAATGAGGAGTTTGCCTTATGTAGAGAAATTGAGCAACCATTTTGCCCCTCAACCCTCTCAAACATCACACTTGAATTCTACCTTTCCATCTAACTCTAATAATCTTTGATTCTACTGCCTAAAAGGAATTTATCTACCTTCACCTTAAAAATATACAATTATTCCACCCTTCACCTTCTGAGCCAGAGTTCCAAAGTTGCAGACAACACCAAGCCACTCTTCACCTCTGCCCTAAAGGATCAGCCTTAGTTTTTAAACAGTGCCCCCTAACTCTGGGCTCCCACACAAGAAGAGATACCCTTTCCAACACCACCTTTTCAAGATCATTCAGGATCACATATACTTCAATCAAGTCACTCCTGACAAACTCCATTGGAAACAAATCCAGTCTGTCCAACCTTTGTTTCTGAAACAACCTTCTCATTCCAGATACCAATCCAGTAAAATCTGCATGCAATATTTAAGATGAGGTCTAATCAACGCTTGTATAACTGAAGAATGACATCCTTACTTTTATGTTCAACTTCTCTTGTAATAAAATATAACACCCAGTAGCTTTCTTAATTACTTGCTGTACCTGCATAATAACGTTTTGTGATTCATGCACTAGAATATCAAGATTTTTTTGTACTTGGGAATTCTGCAATCATTCTGTTTAATTAATACCCTGCCTTTTTAGTCTTCCTGCCAAATTGAATTTCACATTTTCCCACATTATAATCAATCTGCTTGATTTTTACTCACTCCTTCAAGCGATGTCATTTCCATCTTTCTCAAGTCTTTTTCACAACATACTTTTCCACCTATCTTTGTGTAACCTGTAAATTGAACAACCATGCCTTTGCTCCCCTCTTCGAAATCACTAAATTGCAAAAGCTGAGGTGCCACCACAGACCCGAGTGCAGGACTTCACTCATCATATCCTAATTCCATTTTCTGTCTGACAAACAATCCATGCTAATATGATACCCACTATCCCATAAGCTTGAAGTTTGTATAAAAGCCTCTTATGTTCAAAGTTTGTGAGAAGATTTGTAGCTCGGGTGATCGTTGTTGTGGTTCTGTTCGCCGAGCTGGGAATTTGTGTTGCAGACGTTTCGTCCCCTGTCTAGGTGACATCCTCAGTGCTTGGGAGCCTCCTGTGAAGCGCTTCTGTGATCTTTCCTCCGGCATTTGTAGTGGTTTGAATCTGCGTGTGTGGCAGATGACAAGCAACATGAATTCGACTGGGACAACATTACTATTATAGGACAAGCCAAACAGAGAACAGCCAGGGAATTCCTAGAGGTATGGCACTCATCCACAGATTCGATCAATAAGCACATCGATCTGGTCCCAATACACCGGCCACTGCAACGGACAGCTGGAACTGACAACCGGAAGCGGCAGATTCAAACCACTATAAATGCTGGAGGAAAGATCACAGAAGCGCTTCACAGGAGGCTGCCAAGCACTGAGGATGTCACCTAGACAGGGGATGAAACATCTGCAACACACCTCTTATGTGGCATTTTTGTCAAATGCCTACTAGAAATCCCAATCCTGTACATCTACAGGCTCTTCTTTATAACTGTACATTTTAATCCTTCAAAGAATTCCAATAAATCGATTAAACATGATTCACCTTTCACAAAATCATGTTGACTCTTCCTGATCATCTTGAGTTTCTCTCACTGCCCAGCTATAACCTCTTTAGTGATTAATTCTAACACCTTCCCTATAATAGACATGTACTGTAGCTTCCTGTGTTCTGCCTCCTAGAATATATTTGATACTTTGTGGTTTGAAGGAAGCTTTGCAGAGTCTATCAAATTTTGCAAAATTAACACAAATGCCTTATTACCTTAGTTACCTTAACCTAATTACCTTAACAATCATCTTTTTTTCGCATGAAGTCCAACAAGACATAGGGACTTGTCAGCCTGCACCTCTATTATTTTGCCCTTCATTAGTGAGGCTCACTAGGCGAATACCTAGCAGAGAGATGATTGTTCTATGAGGAGAGATTGGTTCGGCTAGGTCTGTGTTCACTAGTGTTTACAAGGATAGGAGGGAATCTGATTGTAAACATAAAATTCTAACAGGGCTGGACAGGCTAAATGTTTTCACTCGTTGTGGAGTCTCAAAGCAGGGATCATAGTCAAGGATTCAATATTGAGTTTAATACTTTCGGACTTGAGCTCTCTCAGGTCCTTTCCCAATGCCCACACACTAAGCCTTGTTATCACAGTCTTCTGTTACACACAACCCATTTTTAGCTCCTAATAATCTCCATTAATAGCTATTCACCCTTATGAGCCAGATCGTTATCCACTCCTTTATCTGTCCAACTGCTAGCATAGAACTGTACAGCATAGGAACAGACCCTTTGGTCCACGACTTTGTGCTAAACATGATGCAAAATGAAACTAACCCCTTCTGTCTGCCCTTGATCCATATCCTTCCATCACTTGCATATTCATGTGATTATCTAAAAATCCCTTAAATGCCCATATCATAACTTCTTCCACCACCATCCCAGCAATGCATTCCAGATTCCTACCACTGTGTGTAAAAAACATGCCTATCATGTCTCCTTTGAACTTTCCCTCTCTAACCTTAAATGCATACATGCTAGTATTAGACATACAACTCTAGAAAAAAGATTCTGACTGTCAACCCTATCTATGATTCTCATAATTTTATGAACTTCTAACAAGTCTCCCTTCAGCCTTTGCCACTCAAGAGAAAACAACTAGAGTTTTTCTAGCCTCTCCTGATAGCTCATACCCTCCAATCCAGGCAGCATTCTGGTAAATCTCTTTTGCGCCATCTCCAAAGCCTCGACATCCTTCCTGTAATGTGGCAACCAGAACTGAATGTAATACTCTAAGTGTGGCCTAACCAAAGTCTTATAAAGCTGCAACATGACATCCTGACTCTTGTACCTGACCAATCAAGGCAAGCACGCCATATGCTTTCTTGACCACCCTATCTACTTGCATGGCCACTTTCAGGGAGCGATGGACTTAGAGTCATAGAGATATACAGCATGGAAACAGACCCTTCGGTCCAACCTGTCCACGCCAAGCAGATATCCCAACTCAATCTAGTCCCACCATATCCCTCCAAACCCTTCCTATTCATATACCCATCCAAATGCCTCTTAAATGTTGCACTGTACCAGCCTCCACCACATCCTCTGGCAGCTCATTCCATACACGTACCACCCTCTGCGTGAAAAAGTTGCCCCTTAGGTCTCTTTTATATCTTTCCCCTCTCACCCTAAACCTATGCCCTCTAGTTCTGGACT
>NC_057712.1:8193614-8198934 GCF_004010195.1 Chiloscyllium plagiosum | reverse complement strand
GCTTCAGGCTCTCTGCCTTTATTCCTGATGAAGGGCTTTTGCCCGAAACGTCGATTTTTTGCCTGTCCTCGGATGCTGCCTGAATTGCTGTGCTCTTCCAGCACCACTAATCCAGAATCTGGTTTCCAGCATCTGCAGTCATTGTTTTTACCTCATCTGAGCAAGATCCCATTGTAATCTGAGGTAATCTTCGCTATCCAATACACCTTCAATTTTGGTGTCATCTGAAAAGTTACTAACTATACCTCTTATGCTCACATCCAAATCATTTATATAAATAATGAAAAGTAGTGGACTCAGCACCGATCCTTGTGGCACTCCACTGGTCACAGGCCTCCAGTCTGAAAAAACAAATCCTCCACCACCAGCCTCTATCTTCTACCTTTGAGCCAGTTCAGTATCCAAATTCTCTGCCTCAAAGCACAAGTTCCTGCCTTTATCCTTGAAAGGTCCTACCTTCTCCCTAGTTATCACCTTATTTTTAATGTATCGATAGAATGCTTTGGGATTCTCTTTAACACGACTTGCCAAGGTCATTTCACGGCTCCTCCTACTACTCCTAATTACTGTTGGAGTTCTTCTCTCTCTTCAGACTCTATCTCCATCATTTAGTCTTTACCTCCTCCCCTCCATCATGTTCTATATAAACTGACAAATTTTCCTAGCTACCATCAGTTCTGAGGAAGGGTAACTCAACCTGAAACATCAACGCTGATTTCTCTTTACAGATGCTGCAAGACCTGCTGAACTTTTCCAACAATTTCTGTTTTTGTTATAATAGTCAAGGGCATGGGATAGATCATTTAGGACTGACATGAGGAATATTTCTTCACTACAAGAGGTAGTCTTCCACAGAAGGCTATGACGGCCAAGTAACTGAATATATTCAAGAAAGATATTGATAAATTTCTCGATAATAAAGGCATCAAGAGATATGGGGTGAAAGCAGGAATTTGACATTCAGGTGCAGGATCAGCCATGACTGTGCTGAAGGTAGAGTAGTCCCAAAGGGCAGAATAGCCCATACCTGCTCCTAATTACCGTATCTAATTTTTCCATAGTTATATATTGCCCATGATTGTGAACAGAGAGAAAACTGGTTGTCAGTTTAATATTCGTCTCATCCATCTTGGTCAAACACACTACTAGGTTATTATCTAAATGGAGTGAAACTCTAGAGTACTTCAGTGCAGAGGGATCTGGAAGTCCTCACGCATGAATCATGGAAAACTAGTATGCAGGTAAAGCGTATGATAAGGATGACAAATAGAATTTTGGCATTTGTTGCTAAAGTAATAGAGAATTAAGGTAGAGAAATGTTGTTTAAGCTGTTCAAGGCATTATTGAAAAAATACCTGAAATATGGAGTACAATTTTGGTTCCCTTATTTGAAGACGGAGTTAATTGTACTGGAGGCAGTTCATAGGAGGTTCACAAGAAATTCCAGAGATGAGGAGTTTGCCTTATGTAGAGAAATTGAGCAGTTTAGGGCTGTACTCTCTGGAGTTTATATACCTCAATTGAATGTCCTCTCATTCTTCTAAAGGGATTGACAAAGTAGATTTAAAAAGGATATTTCCACACATTAGGCAAATCTAGAATGAGATTGCATAGTTTTGGCTGATGATAACAGAAATTATCCTGTATTAATGAGGAGGAATTACTTCTTTCAAAGGGCTGCAGAGTGTGGTAGATGAGTAAATTTGAGGACGAGATAAACAGATTCTTAAATAGTAATGGATTAAAAGGGTTATGGAGATTGAGCAGGAAAGTGTATTTAAGGCCGAGCTGAGATCAATCATGATTGGATCAAACAGTGGAGCAACTTGCTCTTAGGCTCAAATTCTAGGATGGCAGCAACAAACTACAAGGGCATCACAATTGTTTCTAAAATGGAAAATTGAGTTGTGAAATCTAAAATTTGTGAATTAATCCTTCCTTGCATTTAAATCCCACAGATTTTGTTCTGCCAAAATTCATCATGGAGATAAAAGAGATAGTCAGTAGATAGAATTAGCAAGTATTTTACAGCATGACACCCATATCTGTGGACTCATTTCCCATACTTTCAGTTACCCGCGGTTTAACGCGGCCCGAACATATTATAGGGAACCAACAAGAACCAGGGACCAGGGGCTGCCAGGAAGGTAAATTTCCCCCATTGAAATGAATGGGTTCACTCCTATCAGTGGTTCTGGGCTTCCACGGTGGGTCTTGGAAGGTATCTACCGCAGACACGGGGTGACAACTGTATTTGCAGATGTGTTAATGTATTAGAGACAAAAGTCACCATTTTTAGTTTAGTTTATTTCATGAATTAAGCATTTCAATCTGGCTTCATTTATGCTTTACTTGTGCTCCAAACCATATCATCAGTTCCCAACAAGCACACTCCATCCTTGTTTTCAAATATAATAACTACTAAATGGCAATGTCTTTAAAGTACAACACAAAGACAACTTTTATTTCAACAAGCTAAACTGAAGAACTTGTGTTCCATTTTAAACATTGCATAAGAATCTCAAGATATTTTGGATATATTTATCAAACATATTAAATCAAATCTGAATATTAATCTTGCACTTTTACAAAAATTGCAAATCACTTTGAATATTAAGAGTAATGTCCTTTCAAGATTCAATAAATAAATTGCAAATAAAGAAATCTTAACAAAATCAAGCTGCAATTCAAGCAGTTCACAAACAGAAAGTTCGAGTTTCATATCCAGTCATACTAGTGATAGATTCTTAGTCTCCACTAACCTGTATGGACCATTGAAACTCATTTTAAATCTTGTGCAATTAATCTGCACAAGATTAATCACAACTTGTGCACTTCTTCAAAAGATATAGAATGTTGAAATAGTTGGTGTCATGCCATTTAAATTTTTCACTGTTCATTGAAGTCTTCCATACGCTTAAACAATTTTGAGCATGATTCAATACAAGACACATCAGTGAAGCAAATAACGTTGCTACAAAGGCCAGTCTTGAAAGTTTTGTTTTCAGGAAGGTAGCTTTAGAAAGTTGCATTCATGCCTAAAACTAAAACAAAACAATCTAATAAGATATATTTATGCATGCACTCATGGTTTGTGCTTCTTTGATTTAAAAAAAAATCACAGTTTTATTGTTGTGTATTACCTGTCAGCAGCTAGCATTCTTAGACAAATTAGAACATTAGTTCTGATTTAATTAATTGAAATATTGCATATCAATCAAATGTCAGTTTTCATAACAGCAAAATCATTTAGTTATAAACAACTAATCAACTAATGAATTTATCAAAGCTTTCTACAGTTAATTGAAGAAGAATGCATACATTTTAAATGTTCCAAGAACAAAAGGCTGGCCATGTGAACCAAGTTAATCAAATAAAATCCAGCTTATTTTTTGTGGCTTTTTTTCACAGAAATTTCTTCTATCTTGTGAATCCCTAAAAGCTGAACTGTGGATCCTCTCTAAAGATTCTTGATTCCCATCTGAACTGAAGATCTTCCCTCAACTTGTAGCTTTCAGCAACTCAATTTTGTTAACAAAAAACACCGCGAACCATGAGCATTCATCAAATTCTATCCTTTGTTTTCAAACCATTTGATTACAAGAATGTTTCTTCTTTTGCCTTTTTTTTAAAAAAGAATCATCTCCAAAGACAAATATGTTGTGTGCATGTGTTTCACATTAAGGGAATGTAGTTCTAATTCCAGATCATACCTCAGATATTAATCAGCATATGCCATTTGTTTTAAAAAGGTTTGCGTTATAATTAACAGATACTCATCACAGTCATAGAGATGTACAGCATGGAAACAGACCCTTCAGTCCAACCCATCCATGCCAACCAGATATCCCAACCCAATCTAGTCCCACCTACCAGTACCCAACCCACATCCCTCCAAACCCTTCCTATTCATATACCCATCGAGATGCCTTTTAAATGTTGCAGTTGTACCAGCCTCCACCATTTCCTCTGGCAGCTCATTCCACACACGTACCACTCTCTTCGTGAAAAAGTTGTCCCTTAGGTCCATATTATATCTTTCTCCTCTCACCCGAAGCCTACACCCTCTAGCTCTTTACTCCCCCACCCCAGGGGAAAAGACTTTGTCTATTTACCCTATCCATGTCCCTCATGATTTTGTAAATCTCTATAAGGTCACCCCTCAGCCTCCGACGCTCCAGGGAAAACAGCCCCAGCCTGTTCAGCCTCTCCTTATAGCTCAAATTCTCCAATTCTGGTAACATCCTTGTAAATCTTTTTCTGAACCTTTTCACATTTCACATCATCTTTCCGATAGGAAGGACACAAATCTTCCTACAGTGGCCTAACCAATGTCCTGTACAGCCGCAACATGACCTCCCAACTCCTGTACTCAATACTCTGACCAATAAAAGAAAGCATACCAAACACTTTCTTCACTGTCCTAACTACCTGCGACTCAAATTTCAAGGAGCTATGAACCTGCACTCCAAGGTCTCTTTGTTCAGCAACACTCCCTAGGACCTTACCATTAGAGTCACAGAGTCATACAGATGTACAGCATGGAAACAGACCCTTAGGTCCAACCCATCCATGCCGACCAGATATCCCAACCCAATCTAGTCCCACCTGCCAGCGCCTGGCCCATATCCTTCCAAACCCTTCCTATTCATATACCCATTCAAATGCCTCTTAAATGTTGCAATTGTACCAGCCTCCACCACATCCTCTGGCAGCTCACTCAATACACATACCACCCTCTGCGTGAAAAAGTTGCCCCTTAGGTCTCTTTTACATCTTTCCCCTCTCACCCTAAACCCTCTAGTTCTGAACTCCCCAACCCAGGAAAAAGACTTTGCCTATTTATCCTAACCATGCCCCTCAGAATTTTGTAAACCTCTATGAAGTCACCCCTCAGCCTCCGAAGCTCCAGGGAAAACAGCCCCAGCCTGTTCAACCTCTCCCTGTAGCTCAAATCCTCCAACCCTGGCAACATCCTTGTAAATCTTTTCTGAACCCTTTCAAGTTTCACAACATCTTTCTGATAATAAGGAGACCAGAATTGCACGCAATATTCCAACAGTGGCTAACCAATGTCCTGTACAGCCGCAACATGACCTCCTAACTCCTGTACTCAATATTCTGACCAATAAAGGAAAGCATACCAAACCCTTCTTCACTATCCTATCTACCTGCAACTCCACTTTCAAGGAGCTATGAACCTGCACTCCAAGGTCTCTTTGTTCAGCAACACTCCCCAGGACCTTACCATTAAGTGTATAAGTCCTGCTAAGATTTGCTTTCCCAAAATGCAGCACCTTGCATTTATGTGAATTAAACT
>NC_057712.1:8181895-8191168 GCF_004010195.1 Chiloscyllium plagiosum | reverse complement strand
GCCATTATATTAGTCCCCTTCCAATTTCGGTGCAATCCATCCTTCTTGTACAGGTCACTTCTACCCCAAGAGATTCCAATGATCCAAAAATGTGAATCCTTCTCCCATACACCAGCTCCTGAGCCATGCATTCATCTGCTCTACCCTCCTATTCCTGTCCTCACTAGCTCATAGCACTGCGAGTAATCCAGATATTACTACCCTTGAGGACCTCCTTTTTAAATTTCTACCTAACTCTCTGTAGTCTCCCTTCAGAGTCTCAACCTTTTCCCTTCCAATGTCGTTGGTTCCAATGTGGACAATGACCTCCTGCTGGTCCCTCTCCCCCGTGAGAACATTCTGTACTCTCTCTGAGACATCCTTGAGCATGGCACCAGGGAAACATCACACCATTCTGCTTTTTTAAGTGTATAAGTCCTGCTAAGATTTGTTTTCCCAAAATTCAGCACCTCGCATTTATCTGAATTAAACTCCATCTGCCACTTCTCAGCCTATTGGCCCATCTGGTCCAGATCCTGTTGTAATCCGAGTCAAGATCCTGTTTGTAAACTACACCTCCAATTTTGGTGTCATCTGTAAACTTACTAACTGTACCTCTTATGCTCACGTCCAAATCATTTATGTAAATGACAAAAAGTAGAGAGCCCAGCACCGATCCTTGTGACACTCCAGGTCACAGGCCTCCAGTCTGAAAAACAACCCTCCACCACCACCCTCTGTCTTCTACCTTTGAGCCAGTTCTATATCCAAATGGCTAGTTCTCCCTTATTGCGTGAGATCTAACCTTGTTAACCAGTCTCCCATGGGGAACCTTGTTGAATGCCTTACTGAAGTCCATATAGATCACATCTACTGGTCTGCCCTCATTACTCCTCTTTGTTACTTCTTCAAAAACTCAATCAAGGATGTGAGACATGATTTCCCATGCACAAAGCCAAGTTGACTATCCCTAATCAGTCCTTGGCTTTCCAAATACATGTACATCCTGTTCCTCAGGATTCCCTCCAACAACTTGCCCACCACCGACGTCAGGCTCACTGGTCTATAGTTCCCTGGCTTGTCCTTACCACCCTTCTTAAACAGTGGCACCATGTTAGCCAATCTCCAGTCTTCCGGCACCTCACCTGTGACTGTCGATGATACAAATATCTCAGCAAGAGGCCCAGCAATCACCTCTCTAGTTTCCCACAGAGTTCTAGGGTACACCTGACCAGGTCCTGGGGAATTATTCACCTTATGCATTTCAAGACATCCAGCACTTCTCCTCTCTAACATGGACATTTTTCAAGGTGTCACCATCTATTTCCCTACATTCTATATCTTCCATATCCTTTTCCACAGTAAATACTGATGCAAAATACTAGTTTAGTATCTCCCCCATTTTCTGCAGCTCCACACAAAGCCACCTTGTTGATCTTTGAGGGGCCCTATTCTCTCCCTAGTTACCCTTTTGTCCTGAATTTATTTGTAAAACCCCTTTGGATTCTTCTTAATTCTATTTGCCAAATGTATCTCATGTCCCCTTTTTACTCTCCTAATCACCCTCTTAAGTATACTCCTACTGCCTTTATACTCTCCATAAGATTCACTCGATCTATCTTGTCTGTACCTTACATATCTTTCCTTCTTTTTCTTAACCAAGCCCTCAATTTCTTTAGTCATCCAGCATTCCCTATACCTTACCAGCCTTTCCTTTCACCCTGACAGGAATATAATTTTCCTGGACTCTCGTTATCTCATTTCCCAAGAGTAGGTCTAGTTTTGCACCTTCTCTAGTCGGTACATCCATATACTGAATCAGAAAATTTTCTTGTACACACTTAAATTCCTCTCCATCTAAACTC
Source organism: Chiloscyllium plagiosum (assembly GCF_004010195.1). Taxonomy (NCBI): domain Eukaryota; kingdom Metazoa; phylum Chordata; class Chondrichthyes; order Orectolobiformes; family Hemiscylliidae; genus Chiloscyllium; species Chiloscyllium plagiosum. Next base: position 8,189,324 of record NC_057712.1, on the reverse strand, counting down.
TTAACACTATGGCAGTCCCAGTCTATGTTTGGAAAGTTAAAATCCCCTATCATAACATACAGATAATAAAAGAATGGTGTAGGTTAGATAGGCATCAGATTATTTTCACAGGGATGTTCAACATTAAGGGCTGAAGGGCCTGTACTGCGCTGTAATGTTCTATATGTAGCCTTGTCTTCAAAAAAAAAGGTACATGTTCAAAAACAATACTTGCTGGAAAAGCTCAGCAGGTCCAGCAGCACCCGCAGAGAGAAACCAGAGCCAGCGCCCCGAGCCCAGTGACCCATGCCCCAAACTGCCTCTCACTGAGCTCTGGGGAAGGGTCACTGGACCCAATACGCCAAGTCCGAACACCCTCCACAGACGCCGCCAGACCCGCTGATCTCCCCCAGCAACTCCTGCTCTTGTTTCCGATTCCTAGCATCCACAATTCTTCAGGGTTTTTTTGTGAAAAGATACATGTTATTGTTTTACCAATCCTTGTCATACATTGAAAATGTCAAAGGGAAGAATTGTACCAAGGTGACAGTGGTTCATTTAAAGTCTTATTAAAACGTCACATTTATTCTGGACAATAATACAAAAAAGGGAGATCAAATGGCCTTTTTGACAATTGATTCAACACATTTATACTCATGTGCAACTGGACAAGTAGTGTGGGTTGATTACCAACATGTTCCTTCCATTACAGTTGTATCAGGGTATACACTGTCAAAATATTTAAACTAGATGAGCTGTAGATAAAGCACACTAAAATTATACAAGTGAAGAAATAGGTTGTATGATAGCCAGGCTTTCTGTTCTCTTTGAAGAGAACCAATGGACAGGTTTTCAGCTTGGGTAGTCAGTATTGAATAATTTGACATGGCTAGACCCAATTGTTGGTTGGGATGGAACTTGCTTCACACAAGAGATAGATACTAATCAATACGATCATGTCATTGCAGCCTCCTGAACTAGTATTGATTGAGAATTTTCAATACCTTTTTCCTCAATCTTCCACCTCTATCCCCAGCTTGTTGGACTTTGCGTTTTTAATCACTTTTCACCTCTCCCATGAAAATGCATAGTACTTTTAACAACAAATTTACATCTCCATACCATTTTATAAACACATGAAACATCTTAGCACATTTTATTGATAAAACTTGACAATTAAGGAATGATAGACTTTATTGTTATCTTTATAACTTCCATACAACTGAAACAGGTCTTTCTCATTGTGTTAAATTTTCAAATAAGGTCAATTAACTACAACAAGGACTTAGCAATACTTAAAATTACAAAACCATTATCAAGTTTGGAAGGCTTCTATTAGTTACAAAAACAAAATGCATGTATTTCTGAATAAAGATTTTAGAAAAAACAATACTCACATCCTTTTGAATAAGTGGATTCAAATTTCTCAATGGTATCTTCATTAAGTAAAACATCCGAAAGCTCATTTTTCTCAAATTGTTGCTCTAAAACAGGTTCAGTCAATACTTGAATGTCCTCTGTTAGTTCTGCAGAGTCTTTAATTGAGGATTTCTCAATTCCTTTCAGAAAAACTGCATGTCCTGCAGAAACCAAATCTTCTGCAACATTTTTGTTGTTTATGACAAGATCTACTTCCCAAAGTAACACAGATATACACTGTTTAAAAAGTATGGTCAAAGTTTGCTCGTTTAAGGAGTTTTGAAAGAAAATTATAGCTTCATCTGTCCAGTTATGCCCAACTGAAGGCACAACATTACTTAGACTGCAGGGATTAGTCAAGCGTGGTACTTCTACAAGCTCTATAGGAAGTTCCCTCAGTCTGCTCAAATCTGAAGATGGTACAAAAATATAATGTCCATAATCAACAGCTCTAACAATAACAAACTGCTGAGAGACTTCATATATTTCTACCCGAGACCACTGCTCATCTGTGGCAGACTTGATTAAGCAAGTTACACCAGGCTTCAATATATCTCGAGGTAAAGCCTGATAATTCTCTGACAATTGAGCCAACAGTGATGAGAGAGTTTCCATTATTTCTAATGTATCTTCAAGCTGAATGTAGAATTCTGAAGGGTCAATCACAGAAGTAGCAAAGCCAGTATATTCTATTCTAGCCTGGATACAGCCACACAAAATTGGGTTCAACGGTGAGCTTAGTGCACTCTTATCAACAGGAAGCAAAGTTTCTGGTGACATCAAACATTGTTTGTTTGCCATCCTGTTCTCTATTTCTGCAAAACTAACTTTTTTTACCCATCCATCAAAACTAGATGAAAAATATTCTGAAACACGAATTAAATCATTTTTGTCAACAATTTCTTTTACTGAAATGTTTTGAGTAACAGTACCTTGGTTAATCTCAACCTCTACAAATCTAGAATCCAATTTTCTTAGCAATTTAATAACTTCCTGGCCAGTTAACAGAATCACAGGGGTTGTTATATATTCAGTTAACGGATGCTTAACTTTTACAATGGCATTCTGTTGATACACAATGACATGTTTGATGATGCTATCCTTTTGTAGTTTAGGCCACTGCAAAAAAATCATCTCATTTTGAGCTGCAGGACTGTTTTGTACAAGATGACAACGTTTTGTCAATGGCAATGTTTTCTTAGAGGTAATCACATGATGAGCTGCCATCTTAATCTTCCCTTGATGGAATGTAGCCTTGGGTGCATGGTCTGTTTCACCCAAATTCTTCATCTTGCATGGTATTTTCCTTTTTGCACGCTGTGCAGCAAACTTAGGGATAATTTCATTTTGGCAATTCTTTTTATTCTTGAAACGTCTTCCAACCATACATTGCACATTTTCCTTTCCAAGGCTGCAGTTCTGGACTTTATTTTTACATCCAACATAGTGTAGTTCTGCCTTCAAAAAGGAAAGGATCAGTCTGTTTGTTTCATTAATTAAGTGCACTAAGTAATCAGGTTGCCTCTTCATCAGTTGTTCTGCAGAAGGAACTACTTTGGCTGGTTGAAAAGAATTGCCACTTTGCCATTTTGTTTCATCAAGGCACATTATCCCTCTTCCATACTGACACGGTATGCATTGGCCTGTTATTTGTGCACTAATGTTTAAACTTCCATCATAAAGCTCAAGAATTAATTGACCATCAGACTTTTTTGCTACCACAAATGCTGTTAGCGGTTTTCCAAATACAGTTTGTTTAAACAAGACAACAGTTTCATCAGACAGTTCCTGAATACAAAGGGACAAACAGCATTTAACTGCTTGCATTGGTATAAAAATCAAATTCCTTGCATCTTCGGGAATTGGAACAACGTCATTTTTGTCAACTATCTCAGTGTTGCCATAATCTATGAAAAACACTTGAAAATGTTCAGGTGACTGGACAGTACGGGCTATAGCACGATACCACTGACCATCTTCAAAATATTTAGCTAAGCATATACTGGTCCTATCCAAGTCTAATTTTTGTCCTTGCATTTGTTTAATAACAATATCCACCTCAGTCTTAAGTGTATCTATAAGTACAGTATTTTTGTCCAATTGGCAATAGAATTTTGACAGACTCGACACATAGGTTACATACACCTTCTCTTCACTTCCAACTTTTATATCATGGGCACTGTAATAAGGTGTGTATAATTGAACTGAGGGACTAAACAAAGATGGTGATTTAATGCAAGTAGGTAGTCGACCCTCCAAAAGTAACTGGCATACATTAATAAGTGGTGTATGAAGGTCTACCACATTACACAGACCCTTTCCATTCATCAGAGCCATTGCCAATATTGTGCATTTAAGACTCTCACCAGAAATTAAACAATTGCCAATGAATTGTTTAAATTTGTTACAAGAAGCATGATCCAAAACAAAAGGACCATGGCTTACAGGTTGAATAATGTTCTTGAGAGTGCACCTAAATGCCTGTCCTTCTAGATGAAGAAATTCTGGATTAATAGCACAAAGATTTTTGATAGCTATTTTTTGCTGGGTACCATTATCAACAAACAATACGGTAACCTCCTCTTTTGTAAAGTTTCCTTGAATAACTGATGCTCTATACCACTGACCATCTTTGGTGCACTTTGCAACACAACCAGTGTGCTCAAATTGAAAAGGGTCCCTTGGAATACTGTAGTAATGCTGCATGTTCCTCATAAGCAATTCAAGCTGATTTGAGTTATTCTGCAGTTGACACCAAAATTCTGCTGGAGAATTTACATGAGTCACTCTCACATCAAGAACAGATCCAAGTTTAAATACTTGTTGTCTATACGGTGACGCTATTTTGGACTCTTTACTCCATGCTGGCAGGTGAAGGTGTACACGCGGAAAGCTATTATGCATTGCAATAGCTGGAGATAAAGTAGTGGCCACTGAGGTATTTGAAAGTGGAATACTGCATGAACTTTTCAACTTGGAGTTTTTATCTGTATATATCCTTTTCTCACTTGCAGGTGATTTGCCTGTTCTGGATTTTGGAAATTTCCACTGACAGTTCTGTTCAAACAACACAAAATTTGGCTTTACATTCCAAAAATCAGCATAACCAGCTTCAAGCATCATTGTGCTAATAGACAACTGCTCACTGCACTCCATATCTTTAATATCTACGACATATCTGCTGCCCTGCCTTGAAACTACATTTATAAAAAGTTTCTTGTTGAATACAGCTTTCTTAAAGAAGTTAGTTGCATCTTTAGTCCACACTTCCTCGATAGGAAAAATATGAGCAATAGAACAATTCATTGCCAAAGGAGGCAGATTCATGTACTCAGGAGGCAGGGATTTCACAGCATCAAAATCTACAACTTCAGCATTTCCAAAGTCAACAAAAAACACTCTGAGTTGGTCATCAAGTACATCTGTAATAACTGCTCTGTAAAAATGTAGGTCTTTGCTATACCGAGCACAACAAAACAAACCAGTTACTGGTTTCTGAATTAGCTCCTCATTTATGCCAATCTTGCTATAGTGGTTTCGAATATTGACCATTAAGCATTCAAATTCATCATTGTATTCTGATGTTCGAATCCAAAAGTCAGATGGGTTGATTACATACTCCACAAATCCAACATAGGAAGCATTTATTTTCATCTCATCAGAGCTTACAGAATGTTGCATTGGCTTACATGTCTCCTTCCCAGTTCCTATCCCCTTAGTTTCTCGAAGTTTTCTAATTTGTCCATTACTATCCCTAGTTTCCTTCTTCTTTGGGCTACACTCAATCTTTGGATTTACTTCTGACATTATTCCATTCACTTGATGGATACTAATGTTTTTCTGCTTGTATAGTGTAACATAGTATAAATGCTCTTTAGGAGAATAGGTATCGATGCAAATAGTTAACATTTCCTCAAACAGTGATTCCTTGAAAATGTCAGTCTGCAAACTTATCCATGGTTTTGTTTGCTTTGATAAGCCATTTAATGCACAAGGAAATGACATCAGAGGCATCATAAAAAAAGCTGACATCAATTTTTTAATATAATTTGGAAAAACAATTTCAGTTCTTCCATAATCCATGAACCAAACTTCTACCTGGCCAGAGGTTAAGAGTTGCTTTACAACTCCCCTGTACCATCTTCCATCTTTGCCTTTTACAGCACAAACTGCACCAAAATTGTCAACAGGTCCATCATTTAATTCTTTTCCTTCTGTTTCATAGTAGCATTGCAAGTCTCTGGTCATTGTTTCTAGCTCTGGAGCCAGCCTTTTCAACTGGCAGTAAAAGTGATGAAGCCCTGAAGCACACGTTATTTTTACTGCCTCTGTAACACCAGTTTGCAAACTTAGACTCAAAACATCCAGGATTCGTTGGAAACTTGGAGATAATACAATAGTTTCATCAAACACAGGCTTCCTGCAGCTTTTCTGCATGTACAGAGGTTCCATATTCTCATAACCAGGTAATCCTAGTGAATCTTTAGAAAGTTCCATTAGAAAATTGAAAGTACTGCCATCAAGAATTTTTGCTAAACCAAGTTCAAAGAGGTTTTTATTAATATCTGGGGCTTCCACCAAAATAATTTGGTTCTTCAAGAGATTTTCAACACTGCCTGTGATTCGAGAATTTGTCAGTGATGAAAAATATTTGACTGCTGTTGGGGACCATCTCCCTTTCACTGGCACTATATTGGCAAATAAGCCACACACCACTTTCGGAGGCAACTGAAACAAATTCTTAGAAGCAGCAGCAATATGTCGAGAATCAACTGTCAACATCATCCCAATATCTATGAGAAATACTTCATATGATTCTTCATCCTTTCTTATTACCCTTCCTCGGTGCCATCCGCCATTGTAAAGGTCCTCTGCAAAACACAACTCATCAACTGCAATGTTGGTGCTAGTCTTTGCTGCATTCTGTACTTCATTATGCAATATATGATAGTCCAATTCACATATGCTGTTGTACCAACCCCAAAAACACACAAATACTTTTTCTGGATAACACTCCACACGGGTTATATTCAGATCAAGGACTGAGGAGTGAGCAGGCGAAGTATAAGTTGAACACATAAGGCCTACAAAACAAAAGTTTAAAAAAAAAAGGAAGTAGAATACAATATGGACAAATTCATATCTTTGATAATCTACCTTAACTTAAAATTATTAAAACAACTGGATTTTCTTCTGTTGATGTAAATAGTTAAACAAACTAAATATTGTTCATTGTTAGAAAATCCCATCTGGCTCACTAATGTCCTTTAGGGAAAGAAATTGCTATCCTTACCTGGTCTGGCACACATGTGACTCCAGACCAACAGCAATGTGGTTCACTCTTGACTGCCCTCTGGGTAATTAAGGACGGACAATAAATGCTGGCCTAGCCAGCGACACCCTCATCCCGTGAATGAATACAAGAAAGCCAAATACGCACTGGCTGATGTAAGAACTAGGCAAAAGTGAGGCCTGCAGATGCTGGAGATTAGAGTCGAGCGTGTGACGCTGGAAAAGCACAGCAGGTCAGGCAGCATCCAAGGAGCAGGAGAATTGATGCTTCTCAGGAGAAACGTCGATTCTCCTTCGCCTCGAATGCTGCCTGACCTGCTGTGCTTTTCCAGCACCACACACTCGACACATTGGCTGATCACTACTCTTAGGCTATAATCTTGGTCTTACACACAATTGTTACACAAAAACATATTGTATCACAAAGTAATAATAAGATTGGAATAATTTGCAAGTACATCACAACTTTCACTTCCTCAAGATTTTCCACAATCTGTGCAGCTAACTGATTACTTTAATGTTTTAGGAAATGTGATATCAGACTTACTCACCAGTTTCTACAGGCAGAAAATGCAATAAGTGGCTTGTTAATGTTTTTCTTTGACAGATAAATGGTGACCAGCTGAAAGGGAGAACTCTCCTACCCTTTCCTAAGTGGAAGGTGGATGCATGGAATATCAATGTAACTCATATACTAAAGCCCAAAAATGACGGGGTGAGGGAAGGGGAGGGTGAGGGT
>NC_057712.1:8165907-8181395 GCF_004010195.1 Chiloscyllium plagiosum | reverse complement strand
CCCCTGTATCCCATACCTCCTAACTTTCTGAACGAGCCTACCATGAGGAACCTTATCAAATGCCTTACTGAAATCCATATACATCAAATCCACTGCTCGACCTTTGTCAAGTTGTCTCGTCACATCCTCAATGAACTCAACAAGGCTTGTGACGCATGACCAGCCCTTTATAAAGCCATACTATCTTTAATCAAACCATGTTTTTCCAAATAGTCATAAATCCTATCTCTCAGAATCCTTTCCAGTACCATGCTTACCATAGACGTAAGACTGGCTGGTTTGTAACTTCCAAGGATTTCCCTATTCCCTTTCTTGAACAGAGGAACAATGTTTGCCTCTCTCCAACCAGCTGGTACTACTCCCATGGAGAGTGAGGGTGCAAAGACCATACCAGAGGCACAGCAATCTCATTCCTCACTTCCTGTAGTAACCTTGGATGTATCTGGTCCGGCCTTGGGAATTTATCTATCTTGATGCTTCCCAGAATTTCCAGAACATCCACTTTCTTAATATCAATCAGTTCAAGCCTATTAATCTGGTCCACAGTGTTCTCACTATCAACAAGGTCCCTCCCTCTAGTGAATACTGAAGCAAAAAAAACTCAGTTAGGGCCTCTCCTATCTCTTCAAACTCCAAGCACAAGTTCCCTCCACTATCACTGATTGGCCCTATCCTCTCTCTGATCATTCTCTTATTCCTCACATAAGTGTAGAATGCCTTTGGGTTTTCCCTAATCCTTCCCACCAAGGCTTTTTCATGTTCCCTCCTCGCTCTCCTCAGTCCATTTTTGAATTTTTTCATACGTACCCTGTATTCGTTTAAGCTGTGCTAGATCCTCTTCCTTTTGACGAGAAGCTCCTCTGCTCTTATCATCCAAGGTTCCTTCACCTTACCATTCCTTGCCTCTTTCAGTGGGACAAAGTTATCCAACACTCGCAACAAATGCTCCTTAAACAGCCTCCACGTTTCTGTTGTGCCTTTCCAGCTGAACAATTGTTCCCAATTTATGTTCCACAGCTCCAGTCTCAATAGCAGTATAATTTCCCCTCCCCCAATTAACCTTCCCATACTGTCTGCTCCTATCCCTCTCCATGGCTATGGTATAGGTGAGGCAGTGTGGTCACTGTCACCGAAGTGCTCTCCCACTGAGAAATCTGACACCTGGCCTGGCTTGTTGCCTAGCACTAAATCCAATATGGCCTCACCCAAGTCTGCCAATCGACATATTGAGTCAGGAATCCTTCCTGGACATACCTGACAAAATCGGCTCCATCCAGACCATCTGCACTAAGGAGGTTCCAATCAATATTGGGGAAATTGGAGTCACCCATAACAACAACTCTGTCACATCTGCACCTTTCCAAGATCTGCTGTTCAATCTGTTTTCCATCTCTCTGCTGCTATTGGGGGTGGGGTGGGGGGGTGGGGGGTCTATAGAAAATTCCCGATAAAGTGACTACTCCTTTCCTGTCACTGACTTCTGCCTATACTAGCTCAGTAGAAAAACCTTCCTCAACAACCTTTTTTCTGAAGCTGTGGTGCACTCTATAAATAGCAATGCTACTCCCCCTCCTCCTTTACCACTTCTCTCATGTTTTTAAAAGATCTAAACCCTGGAACATCTAGCAACCATTCCTGTCTCTGTGAATTCCACATCTCTGTTAAGGCCACAACATCATAGTTCCAAGTACTGATCCATGCTCTAAGTTCATCACTCTTATTCCTGACGCTCCTTGCATTGAAAAAGGCACACTTTAATGCATCCCTTTGCCCTATCAACTGTGTATCCTTCCTGACAAGTAATTATGTAAGATAATCCAGCAGCAAACGCATAATTGCTTTATTCAAACTAATAGTAGAAACTGAGGACTGCAGATGTTGGAGATCAGAGTCAAAACGTGTGGTGCTGGAAAAGCACAGCCGGTCAGGCAGCATCTGAGGAGTAGGCAAGTTGACATTTCAAGCATAAGCTCTTCATCAGGGATGTGATATTCCTGCTCCTTGAATCCTGCCTGACCAGCTGTGTTTTTCCAGCACCAAACTTTTTGACACTTATTCAAACAAATAATCATCTTTTAAGATTTGTATCCCTCTAGCAATACACTTCAAGTTTAAGTTGGCTTTCTTTAACACTGCTGGACATTTTATTTTGCTTTCAGTGAGCTGTTAATCTATACACCAGATCTATCAACTGCATGGCAACATGGTGGCTCAGTGGTTTGTACTACTGCCTCACAGTTTGGGTTTGATTCCAATCTTGGGCAACTGTCTGTGTGGAGTTTGCACATTCTCCCCATTTTTGTGTGGATTTCCTCCAGGTGCTCTGATTTCCTTCCACACTCCAAGGATACACAGGTTAGGTGAATTTGCCATGAGAAATATGGTGTTACCGGGATAGGCTGTGTCTGGGTGGGATGCATTTGAAGGGTTGGTGTGGATTCGATGGATTGAATGGCCTGCTTCCACACTGTAAAGATTCTGTTCTATGATTCAATCCTTGTGCAGAATTAAACAGTTATATTCCCACGTCTTATTTATTTATATAAATCGAATTTGATTTCCACACTTGTCATCACCAGCCAGTCTACATTTCTTGTCAATGCAGCTCAGTTTGAGTTAGTTTGTTTCTTACCAGCTTTGAATGTTTCTTTTTGCCAATTTGGTAGAAATATTGAATTTAAGCAGCCTTCAGCAATGTTGTTTCACACTTCGGGAGCAGATGGGACTTGATCCAGTTGGGTCAGTACCAGTGTGGTACAAGAGACCTCAGAATTGTTTCCATCTCAGAGCTCCAAATCAATTCCCTAAATCTGCAGTTACCTATTGTCTTACCCTGCTGGTGATTTTGTAACAGCTCTAATTAAAACCACCAGTTTATAGCTAGGATACATTTGCATTTTAGCGAAGTTTCTTCAGTCCCACTATACTCATTGGGAACTAGCGTAGTGGAACTAAAGAAGCTTCTCTAAAATGCAAATGTATCTGAGCTGCTAAATTTTCATTTTTCTGAAAAATTCTCATATGACTAATGATGTCTATTATGCCTGAGGGAGGAGAAATTATTTCCAGTGAATTCAGCACTTGATGCCTGCAGTTCGCAATAGTTTGGGTTTCCCAGTACAAGCATTAAGGGATAGATGCTAAACCCACCAAACATCTGTTTTTCACCAAACATTGAAATTGTTTTCTTGTTGAATGATAGGTAGTCACATTAGCTTGTAAATTTTGCTCTTTTCCCTTTTCTATGATGTATTTGATGACCTGGGCATAATTTTGAGCAGACAATGTATTGAAAACATTATTTGCTTGAAAAGAAGATAAATTTGTAAGTGTGCTAGTTGAGGGACTTCTAATACTTCTTCCTGGATAAATACAAAAGGTAAAGTCACCATCGTTGCTATCATACAGTTCCTATCTCATGAGAGAAAGATAACTGATGGAGTTATAGGTATAGCCCGGAAACAGACCCTTCGGTCCAACTCATCCATGCCAACCAGATATCCTCACCTAATCTAGTCCCATTTGCCAGCACTTGGCCCATATTCCTCCAAACCCTTCCTATTCACATAACCATCCAGATGCCTTTTAAATGTTGTAATTGTATCATTTCCTCTTGCAGCTCATTCCATACACACACTACCCTATGCATGAAAAAGTCCCATTAAGTCCCTTTTAAATCTTTCCCCTCTCACCCCAAACCTATGCCCTCTAGTTTTGGACTGCCCCTTCCCAGGGAGAAGACTATGTCTATTTATCCTATCCAGGCTCCTCATGGTTTTATAAACCTCTATAATGTCACCCCTCAGCCTTCAACAATCCAGGGAAAACAGCCCCAGCCTATTCAACCTCTCCCCATAGCTCAAACCCTCCAACCCTGGCAACATCCTTGTATATCTTTTCGGAATCCTTTCAAGTTTCACAACATCCTTCCTACAGGAGAGAGACCAGAATTGCACACAATATTCCAAAAGTGGCCTAACCAATGTCCTGTACAGCCACAACATGACCTCCCAACTCCTATATTCAATGATCTGACCAATAAAGGAAAGCCTTCTTCACTATCCTATCTACCTGAGAACGGTTTACCCTGAAAGTCACCTCCACCTCAGACAAGGGGAGAGGTTGAGAAGGAGAATACTTCATTGTAACTTCAGTTGGTGCAGTAATTGAACCCATGTTGTTGGCATCACCCGCTAGCTATCCAGCCAACTGAGCTAACTACTCCCAGACAAATATTGACTCTATTCTGTATCCATCACTGGGCAATGAATGCAAGACTTTGATTGTGATTTCCATATCTGAAGAATGAATTCATAAAAGTCAGTGCTCCAAGGCAGGCTGCAGAATGGTGATGCTGTGTGAATTGACATGACATAAGCTGGAAGTTATTCTTTCCTAAAACAACCATTGCTGAAACTTCTTGACCAGCTTTCAAGTATCTTGTATAGTTGCTTGTGTGAGGCATGCCATTCTCTTTCTTCAAAGCTGGATCGATACCTGCATTGCAGCAGAACTTGGAGGAAGCATTGCCCTGTGTTCAGTCATTACGCACAATGTGCCCTTGCCACGACAAAACGTTTCTACTCAATTCTGCCAGGTGCATCTATATATGCAGAATCATGCAACTTGTCACCCAAGTTCCAGTCCCTGTGATTGCTCTTGGGAAGGATTGTGTGCATAATGGTGCTGCTCAAAACAATTCGACTCTGAATTTTATTCTTTTGAAAGCTCTTATAGGTGAGATGAACCAACAAGTTAGAGTAACTGGCAGCAAGTTAGTAAGATATTGATAGGTTACTTAGTACTAGATGTCAAGCTGATTGCGTGTTTTTCTTTAAGTTATGTACGCAATCTGAGTCAAAATTAGATGCCCTGTTCAGATAAACACACAGATTCAAAATCTATTTTGAAGATTTACCAGGATGTTGCTGGGAAAGGAGGGTTTGAGTTATAAGCAGAGGTTGGATAGAGTCATAGAGTCATAGAGATGACAGCACAGAAACAGGCCCTTTGGTCCAACATGTCCATGCTGACTAGATATCTCAACCCATACTAGTCCCACCTGCCAGTACCCAGCCCATATCCCTCCAAACCCTTCCTATTCATATACCCATCTAGATGCCTTTTAAATGTTGCAGTTGTACCAGCCTCCACCACTTCCTCTGACAGCTCATTCCATACACGTATCACCCTCTGTGTGAAAAAGTTGCTCCTTAGGTCTCTTTTATATCTTTACCCTCTCACCCTGAACCTATGTTCTCTAGTTCTAGACTCCACCACCGCAGGGAAGAGGCTTTGTCTACTTATCCTATCCATACCCCTCATGATTTCATAAACTTATATAAGGTCACCCCTCAGCCTCCAACACTCCAGGGAAAACAGCCCTAGCCTATTCAACCTCTCCCCATAGTTCAAATCCTCCAACACTGGCAACATCCTTGTAAATTTTTTCTGAGCCCTTTCAAGTTTCACAATATCCTTCCAATAGAAAGGGGACCAGAATTGCACATCGGCAGGGACTTTCTTTCTCTGGAGTATAGGGCATTGAGGGATGAACTTATCAACATTTATAGAATCCCTACAGTGCAAAAACAGTCCCTTTGGCCCAACAAGTCCACACTGACCCTCCAAAATAATAGTCTCCTTTGATGTAACAGCTTCAATCAACATTAACCTGGCCAAGGAAACACTGACTACACTCTTAGAAGACCCAAAGACACATACACCAAACACCACTAACTTCATCAACAAGGAGAATATCATCAAGCTAGTGGACCTATGCCTTATCACCCACTTCACCTTCAACAACAAAACCTACAGACAAACCAATGGAACACCCATGGGATCTCTGATATCAGGGTTCTTAGCAGAGGCAGTAATGCCAAGACTTGAACAAACTGCTCTGCCAACCATCCAACCCAAACTCTGGGTCCGCTACGTGGATGACATCTTTGTCATCACGAAACAAAACAAGTTAGAGGAAACCTTCAAGACCATCAATAATACCCTTACTGGCATAAAATTCACTAAAGAGGAGGAAAACATCAACAAACTGCCATTCCTAAATGTCACAGTAGAACGAACAGCCAATGGGGAACTTCAAACCAGGATCTACAGAAAAATAACACATACGGACCAAATACTGAACCACAGAAGCAATCATCCCAACATCCACAAATGAAGCTGCATCAGAACATTATTTCAATGAGCCAACACACACTGCAGCACAAAGGAACTACGCAGAGCAGAGGAAAATCACCTATGGGTACCCAATGAACACAGTCTGTCGATTTCTCAGCAACAAACCCAAACAAGCAAACAAAATGCGACCAGAAGCCCTGGCCATTCTCCCCTACATCAAAGACATCTCAGAAATGACTGCCAGACTACTCAGACCCCTTGGCACCATGGTAGCCCACAAACCCACCAACACACTAAAACAGCAGCTAATGAGCTTGAAAGACCCTATACAAACAATGAGCAAAAGTAACAGCATTTACAAAATACCGTGCAAGGACTGTAACAAACAATACATTGGACAAACAGGCAGAAAACTAGCCACCAGGATGCATGAACACCAACTAGCCACAAAAAGACATGACCCTATCTCACTAGTATCCTCACATATGGATGAGAAATGACACGACTTCAACTGGGACAATACATCCATCCTAGGACAAGCCAAACAAAGACACGCACGAGAATTCATAGAAGCATGGCATTCCAACCGGAACTCTATCAGCAAACACATCGAGTTAGACCCCATCCACCACTCCCTAAGAAAAGGAACAGGAAATGACTTCACCTCAGGAAATGGCATCACCAACCCAAAGAAACCCAACATATAAATAGAAAGCATGAATTTTCAACATTGCGTCACATGAGGCCCACTGAAGATTAAATTAGATTAGATTAGATTAGATTACTTACAGTGTGGAAACAGGCCCTTCGGCCCAACAAGTCCACACCGCCCCGCCGAAGCGCAACCCACCCATACCCCTATATTTACACCTTACCTAACACTACGGGCAATTTAGCATGGCCAATTCACCTGACCCACACATCTTTGGACTGTGGGAGGAAACCGGAGCACCCGGAGGAAACCCGGGGAGAACGTGCAAACTCCACACAGTCAGTCGCCTGAGGCGGGAATTGAACCCGGGTCTCTGACGCTGTGAGGCAGTAGTGCTAACCACTGTGCCGCCCACAAAGATGTTACTTAGTAATGCAATGAAACGTCTGGAAATGAACCTCCAATCTCAGCGAGCAAACCTACATCCAAAACTTCAACCTGAGCTACAAATCTTCTCAAAACTCACTATTTCTTATATTGAACCAAAGATATAACAGTGCAGCTCCTGGTCTCAACAATCACCACCATTTTTTGCAAATGCTTGGCTCCCAATCTTCCTGGAATGAGTCAGAAAATAAAGTCCTTCTTTGACTTCAATTATTTGACCATAGCAAATTTCAAAAACAACTTGAGATTTGCTTTTGGCGCATTGCTGCAAGAAGATTCATTACTGCAAAAATTCTTTGCCCAATCGTCAATTTATCAAAAAAAAGTGAATTGAACTTCACTTAAGCAATAAGTCTCTTGAGGAGTTCTGGAAATGATACAGTATAAAAGTTTTCCACTGTTCGTAGTATCATCTGGGAAACATGGCATTCCAACCAGAACTCTATCAGCAAACACATCGAGTTAAGTGGAATCTAGGGACTGTATTCTTGATCAGCAAGTGTTCTTCAGCTAACCCTGTCTCTGCCTGTGAAAGCATGCTCCAAGTTAAATCAATATTTATGCATGTATCATGTGCTTACAAATAAATTTAAAATAGGTTGTCAAACATAATTTCCACTTAATCAGTGATTTTTAAACAAACTAGGTCAGAACAGTCTGTGACTTGGTGATAATAGAGCTTTCATCAATATCCAAGCCCAAAGGATGAGATCTTTTTCCAATGGTGACCTCTGATGTACTCATGAATCCGATCACGTTGATCTGCAACGTGACACCAGTTTCTTTTGTCTGATGGATTTAATTTTCCCATTTGGCTCAGCTAACTAAATTAATCATGCTGATAGGCCAAAATGAAACCCAACAGTAAAACTCTTCAGAAACCAAGAAACCCATTTCTTAAATGCTGCAATTTAAAAATATTATTTATTATTTGGAAGTAGTCTCAAGTAATACTTTCATTTATAACTGATTAACTGTACAAATGTAATTTACAGTGCAGTAAACAAAACTCTAATCACCCTTAAAATGAGAGACAATCCATCACTACCTTCAGATTGGCAATAAATGCAATCTTTCCAGATCCAGCTAAATCCCCAGAAGCGAAAGCAAATCATTTTTCATGTACACATTTGTATTCTCCATTCAACTCATGAACCATTTCATAATTCAGTTGAAAGTTCTTCAGTATTGTCCTGTTGTCAGTGGCTGATCCCGTACAGTCATCATTGTCTCCAGGATGTTAAAAGTTAAGCCACTGTCAGTCACACTGCAAGATTATTGGATTAGAGTAGATTCCCTACAGTGTGGAAACAGGCCCTTTGGCCCAACCAGTCCACACCAACCCTCCAAAGAGTAACCCACCCAGACCCATTTCCCTCTGGCTAATGCACCTAACATTATAGACAATTTAGCATGGTCAATTCACCTGACCCGCACATCTTTGGACCATGGGAGGAAACCCATGCAGACATGGGGAGAATGTGCAAACTCCACACAGACAGTCACCTGAGGCTGGAATTGAACCTCAGACCCTGGTGCTGTGAGGCAGCAGTGCTAACCACTGAGCCACCATGCTGAGCATTTTTTGTGCTGACCATTTTTATTTAAATACAAGGTATTACCTCTTGAGAATGGGGAGTGTTTCAATTGTTAGAAATGTCAGGTGATCTTATGGCAGGCAACTTTTTTATGATTAACATTTTAGATATAAATTGTGGCTTGCAGTTCAGACTATACTAGAACAGGACATAGTTAGGTTAAATAATTGACTGCATCTTTTATATGCATACATTTATCGCATGACTGAGTTTATTACATTTTGTATAAGACTGAGCAAAAAAGAACGTATGTGATGCCAGAAGCTCTTGGGTGGTGGTAATGCAGTGGTAAAGTCACTGGACTAGCAATCCAGAGTCCCAGGTTAACAGTCCAGGGACACGGGTATGACTCCCATTATGGTAGATGGTGGAATTTGATTCAATAAATATGAAAAGTCTTATGCCAACCATGTAATTATTGCCTTTTATCATATAAACCTATCTGTTTCACTCATGTTCTTTAGGGAGTGACAATTTGCCATCCTTACCTGAATGGACCTACACATGACCAGGAGAGAGGGGGAATAGGCATTTAGACATACCCGAGGTGTCTCATTTCTGGTGGTCAGGGAGGTAGCAATAAGAGCCATATGTGAAAAATGCCAGCTGGCCTCTTCTGAGGGCTCTATCAGGGTGAATAGTCACTCCTCAGGCATTACTCCATTAACCCTCTGTCTGTGTGGTCACAGTCATCCATCATGCAGGGCAATTCCAGGCCTTGGCCAACCAGAGAATGAATGTTAGGTTCATTTTATGCAGTGGGATAGTGCAGTCAGCAGCCTGCCTGCACTCAGCTGCTGGTGTCAAGATCACACCACACTGTTATATTCGTAAATGAATGAGAAACAGCATGTTATTTCACAACATGATACCTGTGTTCAACTGTCACATGATCATTTAAAGTGGTGTCCAATTAAATATTCCCATTTCCTGAGGGGCTGTGGTACACCATTTTCAGGAGGAGATGCGGAGTTCCCATGAGTGTAAGGTCTAAAGCATAGAACTTGTCAAAAGCAGGATACATTATAAAATCCGGTGTGAATGAGGAACTGAATGGCTTCTCTCACATTTGGTCCTGGTGCCTAAGCACACACAGACCTGCATGCTATACTTCCTCTGTTCTTTTCAGCTGACAACATCTCCTGGTTAGTAGTCAGCAGGGTCACCCTGTACTGTGTAAGGCTGATGACAATTATCTAGAGGTATATTGAAGATTTCTGCCAGAACAATCTTCACAGTGAAACCTCATTTTCAGCAAGGCGCTGAACGGTCACCTCTAATAATCCATGGCATACATTACATTGCTGAAAAGAGAAGTACGTTGCCAAAGCTATTGTCTTGGAGTCATAGTCAGAGATGTACAGCATAGAAACAGACACAAGAATATAACATTATCAAAACAAGCTATTCGTCCGCAAGTCCACTCTGATTGGCTAAGGTATTGCCATTGAGGAAGTCGTTGCGAACTGTTGTATCCCCAAGACTCTGCTAATTCAAAGAAAGTGCAAGACTTGAACATATTGCTTTTATTTTCAAGCAATTCCACCTTGCATGTGAATGTATATTACTTCTCACACTAAATGAGCAACGCCACAGGAACAATGGATTAAATTAGTTCAGTCAGTTAGTGTAGCTATTAGCACACTTGGGATTTTTCAGCATGTGTTGTCCAAGTACAGGATTATATGTAAGTGGAGTTTTTTGGAGGGGTTTACAAGCATAGGCTAATTGGGTACAGTGTGTACTTTGCCTATTGTGAACAACTAAGGGAATTAATAGTTTGGTTTGATCAGGCAATTATTTGAATCAATGGCCAATGTACATGGCATTGCACTCGTCCTGAAATTCATATACAATGCTGATCAGTTGTGTTGTAGGCATAAGTCTACAAGTATCGAACTCTCGTCTTTGCAGAAAATGGTGGACTTGAGGCTAGATAGTTCAAAGTGACTCACCTTCCCTTTGTAGATCGTTCACCTGCTCACTACCTCCTTTGAATACTGTGATCCAAAAGACCTATGATTCTTATGCACCTCAAGCATAATTCCAAAGATACCACTTATTCACAAAAAGCTCCATATTAATAAATGACAATGATAGGTTAACCCATTAAAATGTCAAGTGGCTAATTGCTACAAAAGAAGCTGACAAGTGATGATGTGGATTACCATTGCCAGCATTACCACTTGTTGCAAAGTAAAACCAAGAAAGAACTGCTGGTAAACCAAAAACAAGATCAGAAATTGCAGGAAAAGCTCAGCAGGTCTTGCAGCTTCTGTGGAGAGAAATCAGAGTTCCTTGACCTGAAACGTTAACTCTGAGTTCTCTCCACAGAAGCTGCAAGTCCTGCTGAGATTTTCTAGCAGTGTCTGTTTTTGTTGCACTTATTGCCAAGCTGCTATAGCCATTGATTGGCATGGCAATGCACATCAGCCCAATGGAGGTGTCACTTTTGTACGTGTACCATCCCTTTAAAATAATTTACTTTTAAACACTCCACAGTTGAAGATAAACAATATTGTGATTCGGTTTGCCAGTTAGTCTGCTGTGGGTTTTTAAGCTGCAAACACAAATAAACAATTCAAAGTTTGTGCGAAGATTTGTAGCTCGGGTGCTCGTTGTTGTGGTTCTGTTCGCCGAGCTGGGAGTTTTTGTTGCAAAAGTTTCGTCCACTGGCTAGGCGACATCATCAGTGCTTGGGAGCCTCCTGCGAAGCGCTTCTTTGATGTTTCCTCCGGTGTTTATAGTGGTCTGTCCCTGCCGCTTCCGGTTGTCAGTTTCAGCTGTCCGCTGTAGTGGTTGGTATATTGGGTCCAGGTCGATGTGTTTGTTAATGGAGTTTGTGGATGAATGCCATGCCTCTAGGTGTTTTTTCTATTTCCGTGTTTTTAATGATTACAAACGATGCATACAAATGATGCATGGCATTCATCCACAAACTCCATCAACAAACACACCAACCTGGACCCAATATACCAACCACTACAGCGGACAGCTGAAACTGACAACCGGAAGCGGCAGGGACAGACCACTATAAACACCGGAGGAAACATCAAAGAAGCGCTTTGCAGGAGGCTCCCAAGCACTGATGATGTCGCCTAGCCAGGGGACGAAACGTTTGCAACAAAAACTTCCAGCTCGGCGAACAGAACCACAACAACAAATAAACAAATTGGCTGCTGTAATGTCTGCTTCATAATTTATAACTTTTTTATTATTTCAATAAACTAATCCATAGAGTTAATCAATTCCCCATAGATTAATGGAACATGATATCATTAACACAGCATGGCGAACAGCAGTGGAAATAATCATGCTGATAGGGTTTATCACATTTGAATGGTCAGCAAGCAAGTTAATCTACTGGTGAAACATACAATCAACAGTTGTAAACTTTGCTAATGTGCATGAGTGAATGCTTGAGGTATTTGTTTGCTACAGTGTCACAGAACGTTGAAATTACAGATTGCTAGTGTACAGACAAATCCATATCAGGAGGATAGTTTAACACACTTCAAAGAAGGCAAGTGATCAGGATGTGTACTGAATTGATAATAAGCAATGGGCATTCAAGTATATTGTCAGAATATGTGTTGCTGGAAAAGCGCAGCAGATCAGGCAACATCCGAGGAGCAGGAGAATCGACGTTTCGGGCATGAGCCCTTCTTCAGGAATGAGGAGAGTGTGTCAAACAGGCTAAGATAAAAGGTAGGGAGGAGGGACTTGGGGGAGGGGCGTTGGAAATGCCTTAGGTGGAAGGAGGTTAAGGTGAGGGTGATAGGCCGGAGTGGAGTTGGGGGCGGAGAGGTCAGGAAGAAGATTGCAGGTTAGGAAGGTGGTGCTGAGTTCGAGGGTTGGGACTGAGACAAGGTGGGGGGAGGGGAAATGAGGAAACTGGAGAAATCTGAGTTCATCCCTTGTGGTTGGAGGGTTCCTAGACGGAAGATGAGGCGCTCTTCCTCCAACCGTCGTGTTGCTATAGTCTGGCGATGGAGGAGTCCAAGGACCTGCATGTCCTTGGTGGAGTGGGAGGGGGAGTTGAAGTGTTGAGCCAAGTGTTGAGCTCTCCATGCACCTATCTTTGAATCATCTGCAAACTTCTCCAGAATGCCCACAGTTCCATCATCTAGATCGTTAATGTAGAAAGTGTTGAATTGTCGTCAACACGGAGCCTTATGGAACACCACTTGTCACCGGCTGCCACCCTGAGATGCACCCTCTTATTCCCACTCTCTGCCAGACAGCCAAGCTTCTATCCATGCTAGTACCTTGCCTCTGACACCATGGGCCCTTATCTTACTCAGTAGCCTCCTGTGCGGTACCTTGAAGTCCAGGTAGATAACATTCATTGGTTCTCCGTGGTCTAACCTGCTCATTACTTCCTCCAAGAATTCTAACAGATTTGTCTGGCATGATCTACCACCTTGTCTCAGTCCCAACCCTCGAACTCAGCACCGCCTTCCTAACCTGCAATCTTCTTCCTGACCTCACCGCCCCCACCTCCACTCCGGCCTATCACCCTCACCTTAACCTCCTTCCACCTATGGCATTTCCAACGCCCCTCCCCCAAGTCCCTCCACCCTACCTTTTATCTTAGCCTGCTGGACACACTTTCCTCATTCCTGAAGAAGGGCTCATGCCCGAAACGTCGATTCTCCTGCTCCTCGGATGCTGCCTGACCTGCTGCGCTTTTCCAGCAACACATTTTCAGCTCTGATCTCCAGCATCTGCAGTCCTCACTTTCGCCTATTGTCAGAATAGCCCAAGTTTATCTTGAGGCATTCTGACAATATACCTGAACACCTGTTGCTTTTAGTAAACATCGATACCATCACATTGACAGAAGTATTTGCAAGAATTCAAATGAGCTGTCTTCATAAAACTCATGATGAGTCATTATTGGCAAAGACTGACACAGAACAAGTGCCAATATGCTACCCCTGCAAATTCTAAGCAAATATGCATCTGCAGGCATGGGAAACCATCACAAAATGTAAAATGTTCAGCAGTGGTTCAGTAATGTTGGAGTGAATGCACCTAGATGTTGCAAATGCCCTTCATCACAAACACTGCCAATCCAGTATTTTTAAGTACTCCAGCATACTGCATCATCCCAATAGTCAAAATACATGGACGTCGGAGATGAAACAGAAACTGTAGCACACTATTCAAGAAATGCTTGTAAAACAGAATGAGAAGTTTGTTGTCTTCTGAATTCGTGAAGTTAAAACCTCATCTCTGTGCTTTGGAGAGAAAATTGAAAGTTGAAGAGGAAATGGCTAAAATTCTAGTTCAGGAGAAATGCAGGATTGGCAATACTATTTCTGAGATGATTTTTTTTCTCTGTTTAGCTCAAAGAGCTGAATAAAAGAGAAATGAAATAGGTAAAACTATAAGCTCTGTAACATCAATCCAATGAAAGGTTTGCTATTTTACAGGAAACTGCAGAGCAATTCATACGTAAAACAGATCAGGTTCAGCTGGTGCATCAACAGGAACATCAGTTTAAGGACAAAGCAAAAGTCTTTGTCTCAAGTCAAACTGAGAGAGTTAGCAGAAAACTTAAAGGTAGAACTAATAGCAGATGCTTAAAGTTATGATCCAGCACTTTGAGTTAAAATAAGGGAAATCTGAAATTATGTGTCACCACAAGAATTAGCTCAGAATCAGGCCTAAATGTAAAAGTAAATGAGAAAATGAAAAGAAAGGAAAAGTGAGTGAAAACATAAATGGGAAGGGTAGACAATGAAAAGAAAATGCAATAAAAAGGAAGGAGAAATAAAGGGAAAAAAACCTAAAAATATGGAAGTTTGCATTGGAAAGTGAAGGGAAAGAAAACAAAAGAGAAAGTCAAAGAAAACGAACAGGATTTTAAGAATTGTGAATTCCAAAGAACAAGGGAAATCAGACAAATAACTTCACTCGAGAAAATCTTATAATAAAGGACAAAGGAAGAGATTATAGCTCAGAGGATAATTCTGATTCCAAGGAAAGATTTGATTTAACTCGAAATTCATGCTAAGTGCCAGAATTTTCAGAGAATGGGACTGAAAGATAGTTAATTCAATTTCAAAATATATCTGTGAAGTTGAAATTATCGAAAGTAAGCTATTAATGTTATAGAGTGTCCTGATAGGTACAGACTCTTCCCTCCCCTTCCTCGACCTCTCCATTTCTATCTCGGGCGACCGACTCAACAGACATTTACTATAAACTGACCACCTCCCACAGCTACCTAGATTACACCTCCTCCCACCCTGCCCCCTGTAAAAACGCCATCCCATATTCCCAATTCCTTTGCCTCCGCCGCATCTGCTCCCAGGAGGAACAATTCTACTACCGAACAACCCAGATGGCCTTCTCCTTCAAAGACTGCAATTTCCCCCCAGACGTGGTCGACGGTGCTCTCCACCGCATCTCCTCCACTTCCCGCACCTCCGCCCTTGAGCCCTGCCCCTCCAATCGCCACCAGGACAGAACCCCACTGGTCCTCACCATCCACCCCACCAACCTCCGGATACATCGTATCATCCTCTGTCATTTCCGCCACCTCCAAACAGACCCCACCACCAGGGATATATTTCCCTCCCCACCCCTATCAGTGTTCCGGAGAGACCACTCCCTCCGCGACTCCCTCGTCAGGTCCACAC